>NC_133328.1:651366910-651507945 GCF_042186555.1 Aquarana catesbeiana | reverse complement strand
AAGCTCCTCTGTACAGATACAGATGTGATTGTGGGGGAGGGGACATTAGAGTGTAAGCTCCTCTGGTGCAGAGCCTGGGTCGGTGGTAGGTCTCAGCACTCGGTCGTTCACCTCGCGGTGCGGTTGCGTTGCCGTATCCTCGAAATGTGAGACGACTTGTATATCTAATTAAAGGTGAAGAGGGCGCTCGGCTGACACTCGATCTATATCTGGGGAGATGTTTAATTGATGAGATCTGTGTGGAGAGCCCTGCGTCCCGTCCTCTCCCCGGTGACATGTGTAGTAAATCCAGACGCCGCACCTGTCATCCGGCGGTCATCCATCTCGGTTCTGTATAACAATTATCTCACTTCCTGCAGAACGTCGATAAATAAACCTCAACCATGGAGAGATCTCCCAACATTCGAGACGTTCTTTATATAAAGAACACCGACACCCGCAACCCGTACTGACCCCTGACCTCCGACCGGGAACAATGCCCAGCCTGCGTGTCTGAGGGACTGCAATGTAACACAGAATCTCCATGGAAATATGGTACAGCAAACCTGAGACGTGAGAAGATAATAATGAAGATTCCATTGATTTGTGGGGCCGGGGGGGGGGGGGGGGGGGGGGTTATAAAGGTCTATGAGAAGTTCTGTGGACTCAGCAGAACACGGCGCTCTCACAGATAGAGCTCTCCAGGGGGTATGTAGTTGGTATTGGGAAGCTCTGCAGATGGTTTGCACAGGGGGGTGCACAGGGCACATCCAGCCGCCGGTGACACGGTGCTCCCGCTCTGTATAATGAGCTCCCCGGGGGAGTGGAAATAGCGCCTTTTATCTCCCATGTCATCCGTAATGAGAGCCGCTCTCTCTGTTCTCTCTCCCACGTCCGTCGTGATTGTGCTGACTACACCCGAGCCGGGGGACGAGGACTGCATGGAGTCTGTGCATCCTTCCTGTCAGGGCTTTTTTTCTCAGAGAATAGGCGCAGGTACTCCTTACTTCTGAGTCACCCCTTTTTTTATATCTGCCCCCTACTTACCGCAAAGCACCGTCCCTTGGTTCCACCTCCTACCCACCTCCGAGCACCATCCCTTGGTTCAACCCCGTACTCACCTCTAAGCACCGTCCCTTGGTTCCACCTTCTTCCCACCTCCAAGCACCGTCCCTTGGTTCCACCCCGTGCTCACCTACGAGCACCGCCCCTTGCTTCCACCCCGTTATCACCTCCGAGCACCGCCCCTTGCTTCCACCCCGTACTCACCTCCGAGCACTGTCCCTTGGTTCCACCCCGTACTCACCTCCAAGCACCGTCCCTTGGTTCCACCCCGTACTCACCTCCGAGCACTGTCCCTTGGTTCCACCCCCTACCAACCTCCAAGCACCATCCATTGGTTCCAACCCCTACCAACCTCCAAGCACCGTCCCTTGGTTCCAACCCCTACCCACCTCCAAGCACCGTCCCTTGGTTCCACCCCCTACCCACCTCCAAGCACCGTACCTTGGTTTCACTCCCTACTCAACTCCAAGCACCATCCCTTGGTTCCACCCCCTACCCACCACCAAGCACCATCCCTTGGTTCGACCCCCTACCCACCTCCGAGCATCGTCCCTTAGTTCCAACCCCTACCCACGTCCAAGCACTGTCCCTTGGTTCTACCCCCTACCCACCTCCAAGCACCGCCCCTTGGTTCCACCTCCTACCCACCTCCAAGCACCGTCCGTTGGTTCCACCCCCTACCCACCTCCAAGCACCGTCCCTTGGTTCCACCTCCTACCCACCACCGAGCACCGTCCCTTGGTTCCACCTCCGAGCACCATCCCTTGGTTCCACCCCTACCCACCTCCAAGCACCGTCCCTTGGTTCTAACCCCTACCCACCTCTGAGCACCGTCCCTTGGTTCCACCCCCTACCCACCTCCAAGCACCGTCCCTTGGTTCCACCTCTACCCACCTCCAAGCACCGTCCCTTGGTTCCAACCCCTACCCACCTCCGAGCACCATCCCTTGGTTCCACCCCCTACCCACCTCTAAGCACCGTCCCTTGGTTCCAACCCCTATCCACCTCCGAGCACTATCCCTTAGTTCCACCCCCTACCCAACTCCGAGCACCGTCTCTTGGTTCCAACCCCTACCCACCTCCAAGCACTGTCCCTTGGTTCTACCCCCTACCCACCTCCAAGCACCACCCCTTGGTTCCACCTCCTACCCACCTCCAAGCACCGTCCCTTGGTTCCACCCCCTACCCACCTCCGAGCACCGTCCCTTGGTTCCACCTCCTACCCACCTCCGAGCACCGTCCCTTGGTTCCACCTCCGAGCACCATCCCTTGGTTCCACCCCTACCCACCTCCAAGCACCGTCCCTTGGTTCCAACCCCTACCCACCTCCGAGCACCATCCCTTAGTTCCACCCCCTAACCACCTCCAAGCACCGTCCCTTGGTTCCACCTCTACCCAACTCCAAGCACCGTCCCTTGGTTCCAACCCCTACCCACCTCCGAGCACCATCCCTTGGTTCCACTCCCTACCCACCTCCAAGCACCGTCCCTTGGTTCCAACCCCTATTTACCTCCGAGCACTATCCCTTGGTTCCACCCCCTACCCAACTCCGAGCACCGTCTCTTGGTTCCACCTCCTACCCACCTCCGAGCACCGTCCCTGGGTTCCACCCCGTACTCACCTCCGAGCACCGTCCCTTGGTTCCACCCCCTACCCACCTTCAAGCACCGTCCCTTGGTTCCACCCGCCACCCACCTCCAAGCCCTGTCGCTTGGTTCCAACCCCTACCCACCTCCAAGCACCGTCTCTTGGTTCCACCCCCTACCCACCTCCAAGCACCGCCCCTTGGTTCCACCCCGTACTTACCTCCGAGCATCGTCCCTTGGTTCCACCCCGTACTCACCTCCGAGCACCGTCCCTTGGTTCCACCCCATACTCACCTCTGAGAACCGTCCCTTGGTTCCAACCCCTACCCACCTCCAAGCCCCGTCCCTTAGTTCCACCCCCTACCCACCTCCAAGCACTGTCCCTTGGTTCCAACTGCTACCCACCTCCAAGCACCGTCTCTTGGTTCCACCCCCTACCAACCTCCAAGCACCATCCCTTGGTTCCAACCCCTACCAACCTCCAAGCACCGTCCCTTGGTTCCAACCTCTACCCACCTCCAAGCACCGTCCCTTGGTTCCACCCCCTACCCATCTCCAAGCACCGTCCCTTGGTTCCACCTCCTACCCACCTCCAAGTACGGTCCCTTGGTTCCACTCCCTACTCACCTCCGAGCACCGTCCCTTGGTTCCACCCCCTACCCACCACCAAGCACCGTCCCTTGGTTCCACCCCCTACCCACCTCCGAGCATCGTTCCTTGGTTCCAACCCCTACCCACCTCCAAGCACTGTTCCTTGGTTCTACCCCCTACCCACCTCCAAGCACCACCCCTTGGTTCCACCTCCTACCCACCTGCAAGCACCGTCCCTTCGTTCCACCCCCTACCCACCTCCGAGCACTGTCCCTTGGTTCCACCTCCTACCCACCTCCGAGCACCGTCCCTTGGTTCCACCTCCGAGCACCATCCCTTGGTTCCACCCCTACCCACCTCCAATCACCGTCCCTTGGTTCCAACCCCTACCCACCTCCAAGCACCGTCCCTTGGTTCCACCTCTACCCACCTCCAAGCACCGTCCCTTGGTTCCACCCCATACTCACCTCCGAGCACTGTCCCTTGGTTCCAACCCCTACCCGCCTCCGGGCACCATCCTTTGGTTCCACCCCGTACTCACCTCCGAGCACTGTCCCTTAGTTCCACCCCGTACTCACCTCCGAGCACCGTCCCTTGGTTCCACCCCCTACCAACCTCCAAGCACCATCCCTTGGTTCCAACCCCTACCAACCTCCAAGCACCGTCCCTTGGTTCCAACCCCTACCCACCTCCAAGCACCGTCCCTTGGTTCCACCCCCTACCCATCTCCAAGCACCGCCCCCTGGTTCCACTCCCTACTCAACTCCAAGCACCATCCCTTGGTTCCACCCCCTACCCACCACCAAGCACCATCCCTTGGTTCGACCCCCTACCCACCTCCGAGCATCGTCCCTTGGTTCCAACCCCTACCCACCTCCAAGCACTGTCCCTTGGTTCTACCCCCTATTCACCTCCAAGCACCGCCCCTTGGTTCCACCTCCTACCCACCTCCAAGCACCGTCCCTTGGTTCCACCCCCTACCCACCTTCAAGCACCGTCCCTTGGTTGCACCTCCTACCCACCTCCGAGCACCGTCCCTTGGTTCCACCTCCGAGCACTATCCCTTGGTTCCACCCCTACCCACCTCCAAGCACCGTCCCTTGGTTTCAACCCCTACCCACCTCCGAGCACCATCCCTTGGTTCCACCCCCTACCCACCTCCAAGCACCGTCCCTTGGTTCCACCTCTACCCACCTCCAAGCACCGTCCCTTGGTTCCAACCCCTACCCACCTCCGAGCACCATCCCTTGCTTCCACCCCCT
Source organism: Aquarana catesbeiana (assembly GCF_042186555.1). Lineage (NCBI taxonomy): Eukaryota > Metazoa > Chordata > Amphibia > Anura > Ranidae > Aquarana > Aquarana catesbeiana. Next base: position 651,503,462 of record NC_133328.1, on the reverse strand, counting down.
ACCCACCTCTAAGCACCGTCCCTTGGTTCCAACCCCTATCCACCTCCAAGCACTATCTCTAGGTTCCACCCCCTACCCAACTCCGAGCACCGTCTCTTGGTTCCAACCCCTACCCACCTCCAAGCACCACCCCTTGGTTCCACCTCCTACCCACCTCCAAGCACCGTCCCTTGGTTCCACCCCCTACTCACCTCCGAGCACCGTCCCTTGGTTCCACCTCCTACCCACCTCCGAGCACTGTCCCTTGGTTCCACCTCCGAGCACCATCCCTTGGTTCCACCCCTACCCACCTCCAAGCACCGTCCCTTGGTTCCAACCCCTACCCACCTCCGAGCACCATCCCTTGGTTCCACCCCCTACCCACCTCCAAGCACCGTCCCTTGGTTCCACCTCTACCCACCTCCAAGCACCGTCACTTGTTCCAACCCCTACCCACCTCCGAGCACCATCCCTTGGTTCCACCCCCTACCCACCTCCATGCACTGTCCCTTGGTTCCAATTCCTACCCACCTCCGAGCACTGACTCTTGGTTCCACCTCCTACCCACTTCTGAGCACCGTCCCTTGGTTCCACCCCGTACTCACCTCCGAGCAACGTCCCTTGGTTCCACCCCCTACCCACCTTCAAGCACCGTCCCTTGGTTCCACCCGCCACCCACCTCCAAGCCCTGTCGCTTGGTTCCAACCCCTACCCACCTCCAAGCACCGTCTCTTGGCTCCACCCCCTACCCACCTCCAAGCACCGTCCCTTGGTTCCACCCCGTACTTACCTCCGAGCACCGTCCCTTGGTTCCACCCCGTATTCACCTCCGAGCACCGTCCCTTGGTTCCACCCCATACTCACCTCTGAACACCGTCCCTTGGTTCCAACCCCTACCCACCTCCAAGCCCCGTCCCTTAGTTCCACCCCCTACCCACCTCCAAGCACTGTCCCTTGGTTCCAACTGCTACCCACCTCCAAGCACCGTCCCTTGGTTCCACCCCCTACCAACCTCCAAGCACCATCCCTTGGATCCAACCCCTACCAACCTCCAAGCACCGTCCCTTGGTTCCAACCCCTACCCACCTCCAAGCACCGTCCCTTGGTCCCACCCCCTACCCACCTCCAAGCACCGTCCCTTGGTTCCACCTCCTACCCACCTCCAAGTACAGTCCCTTAGTTCCACTCCCTACTCACCTCCGAGCACCGTCCCTTGGTTCCACCCCCTACCCACCACCAAGCACCGTCCCTTGGTTTAACCCCCTACCCACCTCCGAGCATCGTCCCTTGGTTACAACCCCTACCCACCTCCAAGCACTGTCCCTTGGTTCTACCCCCTACCAACCCCCAAGCACCACCCCTTGGTTCCACCTCCTACCCACCTCCAAGCACCGTCCCTTGGTTCCACCCCCTACCCACCTCCGAGCACTGTCCCCTGGTTCCACCTCCTACCCACCTCCAAACACCGTCCCTTGGTTCCACCTCCGAGCACCATCCCTTGGTTCCACCCCTACCCACCTCCAAGCACCGTCCCTTGGTTCCAACCCCTACCGACCTCCAAGCACCGTCCCTTGGTTCCACCTCTACCCACCTCCAAGCACTGTCCCTTGGTTCCAACCCCTACCCACCTCCGAGCACCATCCCTTGGTTCCACCCCCTACCCACCTCCAAGCACCGTCCCTTGGTTCCACCCCCTACCCACCTCCAAGCACCGTCCCTTGGTTCCAACCCCTATCCACCTCCGAGCACCATCCCTTGGTTCCACCCCCTACCCAACTCTGAGCACCGTCTCTTGGTTCCAATTCCTACCCACCTCCGAGCACTGTCTCTTGGTTCCACCTCCTACCCACCTCCGACCACCGTCCCTTGGTTCCACCCCGCACTCACCTCCGAGCACCGTCCCTTGGTTCCACCCCCTACCCACCTCCAAGCACCGTCCCTTGGTTCCAACCCCTATCCACCTCCGAGCACTATCCCTTGGTTCCACCCCCTACCCAACTCCGAGCACCGTCTCTTGGTTCCAATTCCTACCCACCTCCGAGCACTGTCTCTTGGTTCCACCTCCTACCCACTTCCGAGCACCGTCCCTTAGTTCCACCCCTACCCACCTCCAAGCACCGTCCCTTGGTTCCACCCCCTACCCACCACCAAGCACCGTCCCTTGGTTCCACCCCCTACCCACCTCCGAGCACCGTCCCTTAGTTCCATACCCTACCCACCTCCAAGCACTGTCCCTTTGTTCCACCTCCTACCCACCTTTAAGCACCGTCCCTTGGTTCCACCTCCTACCCACCTCCAAGCACCGTCCCTTGGTTCCACCTTCTACCCACCTCCAAGTACCGTCCCTTGGTTCCACCTCCTACCCACCTCCGAGCACCGTCCCTTGGTTCCAACCCCTACCCACCTCCGAGCACCGTCTCTTGGTTCCACCCCCTACCCACCTCCAAGCACCGTCCCTTGGTTCCACCCCGTACTTACCTCCGAGCACCGTCCCTTGGTTCCACCCCGTACTCACCTCCGAGCACCGTCCCTTGGTTCCACACCATACTCACCTCTGAGCACCGTCCCTTGGTTCCAACCCCTACCCACCTCCAAGCCCCGTCCCTTAGTTCCACCCCCTACCCACCTCCAAGCACTGTCCCTTGGTTCCAACTGCTACCCACCTCCAAGCACCGTCCCTTGGTTCCACCCCCTACCAACCTCCAAGCACCATCCCTTGGTTCCAACCCCTACAACCTCCAAGCACCGTCCCTTGGTTCCACCCCCTATCCACCTCCAAGCACCGTCCCTTGGTTCCACCACCTACCCACCTCCAAGTACGGTCCCTTGGTTCCACTCCCTACTCACCTCCAAGCACCGTCCCTTGGTTCCACCCCCTACCCACCACCAAGCACCGTCCCTTGGTTCCACCCCCTACCCACCTCCGAGCATCGTCCCTTGGTTCCAACCCCTACCCACCTCCAAGCACTGTCCCTTGATTCTACCCCCTACCCACCTCCAAGCACCACCCCTTGGTTCCACCTCCTACCCACCTCCAAGCACCGTCCCTTGGTTCCACCCCCTACCCACCTCCGAGCACTGTCCCTTGGTTCCACCTCCTACCCACCTCCGAGCACCGTCCCTTGGTTCCACCTCTGAGCACCATCCCATGGTTCCACCCCTACCCACCTCCAAGCACCGTCCCTTGGTTCCAACCCCTACCCACCTCCAAGCACCGTCCCTTGGTTCCACCTCTACGCACCTCCAAGCACCGTCCCTTGGTTCCAACCCCTACCCACCTCCGAGCACCATCCCTTGGTTCCATCCCCTACCCACCTCCAAGCACCGTCCCTTGGTTCCACCCCCTACCCACCTCCAAGCACCATCCCTTGGTTCCAACCCCTATCCACCTCCGAGCACCATCCCTTGGTTCCACCCCCTACCCAACTCTGAGCACCGTCTCTTGGTTCCAATTCCTACCCACCTCCGAGCACTGTCTCTTGGTTCCACCTCCTACCCACCTCCAAGCACCACCCCTTGGTTCCACCTCCTACCCACCTCCAAGCACCGTCCCTTCGTTCCACCCCCTACCCACCTCCGAGCACTGTCCCTTGGTTCCACCTCCTACCCACCTCCGAGCACCGTCCCTTGGTTCCACCTCCGAGCACCATCCCTTGGTTCCACCCCTACCCACCTCCAAGCACCGTTCCTTGGTTCCAACCCCTACCCACCTCCAAGCACCGTCCCTTGGTTCCACATCTACCCACCTCCAAGCACCGTCCCTTGATTCCAACCCCTACCCACCTCTGAGCACCATCCCTTGGTTCCACCCCCTACCCACCTCCAAGCACCGTCCCTTGGTTCCACCCCGTACTCACCTCCGAGCACTGTCCCTTGGTTCCAACCCCTACCCGCCTCCGGGCACCATCCTTTGGTTTCACCCCGTACTCACCTCCGAGCACCGTCCCTTGGTTCCACCCCCTACCAACCTCCAAGCACCATCCCTTGGTTCCAACCCCTACCAACCTCCAAGCACCGTCCCTTGGTTCCAACCCCTACCCAGCTCCAAGCACCGTCCCTTGGTTCCACCCCTTACCCACCTCCAAGCACCGTCCCTTGGTTCCACTCCCTACTCAACTCCAAGCACCATCCCTTGGTTCCACCCCCTACCCACCACCAAGCACCATCCCTTGGTTCGACCCCCTACCCACCTCCAAGCATCGTCCCTTGGTTCCAACCCCTACCCACCTCCAAGCACTGTCCCTTGGTTCTACCCCCTACCCACCTCCAAGCACTGCCCCTTGGTTCCACCTCCTACCCACCTCCAAGCACCGTCCCTTGGTTCCACCCCCTACCCACCTTCAAGCACCGTCCCTTGGTCCCACCTCCGAGCACCGTCCCTTGGTTCCACCTCCGAGCACCATCCCTTGGTTCCACCCCTACCCACCTCCAAGCACCATCCCTTGGTTCCAACCCCTACCCACCTCCGAGCACCATCCCTTGGTTCCACCCCCTACCCACCTCCAAGCACCGTCCCTTGGTTCCACCTCTACCCACCTCCAAGCACCGTCCCTTGGTTCCAACCCCTACCCACGTCCGAGCACCATCCCTTGGTTCCACCCCCTACCCACCTCTAAGCACCGTCCCTTGGTTCCAACCCCTATCCACCTCCGAGCACCATCCCTTGGTTCCACCCCCTACCCACTTTCAAGCACCGTCCCTTGGTTCCACCTCTACCCACCTCCAAGCACCGTCCCTTGGTTCCAACCCCTACCCACGTCCGAGCACCATCCCTTGGTTCCACCACCTACCCACCTCCAAGCACCGTCCCTTGGTTCCACCCCCTGCCCACCTCCGAGCACCGTCCCTTGGTTCCACCTCCTACCCACCTCTGAGCACCGTCCCTTGGTTCCACCTCCGAGCACCATCCCTTGGTTCCACCCCTACCCACCTCCAAGCACCGTCCCTTATTTCCAACCCCTACCCACCTCCGAGCACCATCCCTTGGTTCCACCCCCTACCCACCTCCATGCACCGTCCCTTGGTTCCACCTCTACCCACCTCCAAGCACCGTCCCTTGGTTCCAACCCCTGCCCACCTCCGAGCACCATCCCTTGGTTCCACCCCCTACCCACCTCCAAGCACTGTCCCTTGGTTCCAATTCCTACCCACCTCCGAGCACTGACTCTTGGTTCCACCTCCTACCCACCTCTGAGCACCGTCCCTTGGTTCCACCCCGTACTCACCTCCGAGCACCGTCCCTTGGTTCCACCCCCTACCCACCTTCAAGCACCGTCCCTTGGTTCCACCCCGTACTTACCTCCGAGCACCGTCCCTTGGTTCCACCCCGTACTCACCTCCGAGCACCGTCCCTTGGTTCCACCCCCTACCCACCTCTGAGCACCGTCCCTTGGTTCCAACCCCTACCCACCTCCATGCACCGTCCCTTTTTTCCACCTCTACCCACCTCCAAGCACCGTCCCTTGGTTCCAACCCCTACCCACCTCCGAGCACCATCCCTTGGTTCCACCCCCTACCCACCTCCAAGCACTGTCCCTTGGTTCCAATTCCTACCCACCTCCGAGCACTGACTCTTGGTTCCACCTCCTACCCACCTCTGAGCACCGTACTCACCTCCGAGCACCGTCCCTTGGTTCCACCCCCTACCCACCTTCAAGCACCGTCCTTTGGTTCCACCCGCCACCCACCTCCAAGCCCTGTCGCTTGGTTCCAACCCCTACCCACCTCCAAGCACTGTCTCTTGGTTCCACCCCCTACCCACCTCCAAGCACCGTCCCTTGGTTCCACCCCGTATTTACCTCCGAGCACCGTCCCTTGTTTCCACCCCGTACTCACCTCCGAGCACCGTCCCTTGGTTCCACCCCATACTCACCTCTGAGCACCGTCCCTTGGTTCCAACCCCTACCCACCTCCAAGCCCCGTCCCTTAGTTCCACCCCCTACCCACCTCCAAGCACTGTCCCTTGGTTCCAACTGCTACCCACCTCCAAGCACCGTCCCTTGGTTCCACCCCCTACCAACCTCCAAGCACCATCCCTTGGTTCCAACCCCTACCAACCTCCAAGCACCGTCCCTTGGTTCCAACCCCTACCCACCTCCAAGCACCGTCCCTTGGTTCCACCCCCTACCCACCTCCAAGCACCGTCCCTTGGTTCCACCTCCTACCCACCTCCAAGTACGGTCCCTTGGTTCCACTCCCTACTCACCTCCGAGCACCGTCCCTTGGTTCCACCCCCTACCCACCACCAAGCACCGTCCCTTGGTTCCACCCCCTTCCCACCTCCAAGCATCGTCCCTTGGTTTCAACCCCTACCCACCTCCAAGCACTGTCCCTTGTTTCTACCCCCTACCCACCTCCAAGCACCACCCCTTGGTTCCACCTCCTACCCACCTCCAAGCACAGTCCCTTGGTTCCACCCCCTACCCACCTCCAAGCACTGTCCCTTGGTTCCACCTCCTACCCACCTCCGAGCACCGTCCCTTGGTTCCACCTCTGAGCACCATCCCTTGGTTCCACCCCTACCCACCTCCAAGCACCGTCCCTTGGTTCCAACCCCTACCCACCTCCAAGCACCGTCCCTTGGTTCCACCTCTACCCACCTCCAAGCACCGTCCCTTGGTTCCAACCCCTACCCACCTCCGAGCACCATCCCTTGGTTCCACCCCCTACCCACCTCCAAGCACTGTCCCTTGGTTCCACCCCCTACCCACCTCCAAGCTCCGTCCCTTGGTTCCAACCCCTATCCACCTCCGAGCACCATCCCTTGGTTCCACCCTCTACCCAACTCTGAGCACCATCTCTTGGTTCCAATTCCTACCCACCTCCGAGCACTGTCTCTTGGTTCCACCTCCTACCCACCTCCGACCACCGTCCCTTGGTTCCACCCCGCACTCACCTCCGAGCACCGTCCCTTGGTTCCACCCCCTACCCACCTCCAAGCACCGTCCCTTGGTTCCAACCCCTATCCACCTCCGAGCACTATCCCTTGGTTCCACCCCCTACCCAACTCCGAGCACCGTCTCTTGGTTCCAATTCCTACCCACCTCCGAGCACTGTCTCTTGGTTCCACCTCCTACCCACTTCCGAGCACCGTCCCTTAGTTCCACCCCTACCCACCTCCAAGCACCGTCCCTTGGTTCCACCCCCTACCCACCACCAAGCACCGTCCCTTGGTTCCACCCCCTACCCACCTCCGAGCACCGTCCCTTAGTTCCATACCCTACCCACCTCCAAGCACTGTCCCTTTGTTCCACCTCCTACCCACCTTTAAGCACCGTCCCTTGGTTCCACCTCCTACCCACCTCCAAGCACCGTCCCTTGGTTCCACCTTCTACCCACCTCCAAGTACCGTCCCTTGGTTCCACCTCCTACCCACCTCCGAGCACCGTCCCTTGGTTCCAACCCCTACCCACCTCCGAGCACCGTCTCTTGGTTCCACCCCCTACCCACCTCCAAGCACCGTCCCTTGGTTCCACCCCGTACTTACCTCCGAGCACCGTCCCTTGGTTCCACCCCGTACTCACCTCCGAGCACCGTCCCTTGGTTCCACACCATACTCACCTCTGAGCACCGTCCCTTGGTTCCAACCCCTACCCACCTCCAAGCCCCGTCCCTTAGTTCCACCCCCTACCCACCTCCAAGCACTGTCCCTTGGTTCCAACTGCTACCCACCTCCAAGCACCGTCCCTTGGTTCCACCCCCTACCAACCTCCAAGCACCATCCCTTGGTTCCAACCCCTACAACCTCCAAGCACCGTCCCTTGGTTCCACCCCCTATCCACCTCCAAGCACCGTCCCTTGGTTCCACCACCTACCCACCTCCAAGTACGGTCCCTTGGTTCCACTCCCTACTCACCTCCAAGCACCGTCCCTTGGTTCCACCCCCTACCCACCACCAAGCACCGTCCCTTGGTTCCACCCCCTACCCACCTCCGAGCATCGTCCCTTGGTTCCAACCCCTACCCACCTCCAAGCACTGTCCCTTGATTCTACCCCCTACCCACCTCCAAGCACCACCCCTTGGTTCCACCTCCTACCCACCTCCAAGCACCGTCCCTTGGTTCCACCCCCTACCCACCTCCGAGCACTGTCCCTTGGTTCCACCTCCTACCCACCTCCGAGCACCGTCCCTTGGTTCCACCTCTGAGCACCATCCCTTGGTTCCACCCCTACCCACCTCCAAGCACCGTCCCTTGGTTCCAACCCCTACCCACCTCCAAGCACCGTCCCTTGGTTCCACCTCTACGCACCTCCAAGCACCGTCCCTTGGTTCCAACCCCTACCCACCTCCGAGCACCATCCCTTGGTTCCACCCCCTACCCACCTCCAAGCACCGTCCCTTGGTTCCACCCCCTACCCACCTCCAAGCACCATCCCTTGGTTCCAACCCCTATCCACCTCCGAGCACCATCCCTTGGTTCCACCCCCTACCCAACTCTGAGCACCGTCTCTTGGTTCCAATTCCTACCCACCTCCGAGCACTGTCTCTTGGTTCCACCTCCTACCCACCTCCAAGCACCACCCCTTGGTTCCACCTCCTACCCACCTCCAAGCACCGTCCCTTCGTTCCACCCCCTACCCACCTCCGAGCACTGTCCCTTGGTTCCACCTCCTACCCACCTCCGAGCACCGTCCCTTGGTTCCACCTCCGAGCACCATCCCTTGGTTCCACCCCTACCCACCTCCAAGCACCGTTCCTTGGTTCCAACCCCTACCCACCTCCAAGCACCGTCCCTTGGTTCCACATCTACCCACCTCCAAGCACCGTCCCTTGATTCCAACCCCTACCCACCTCTGAGCACCATCCCTTGGTTCCACCCCCTACCCACCTCCAAGCACCGTCCCTTGGTTCCACCCCGTACTCACCTCCGAGCACTGTCCCTTGGTTCCAACCCCTACCCGCCTCCGGGCACCATCCTTTGGTTCCACCCCGTACTCACCTCCGAGCACTGTCCCTTAGTTCCACCCCATACTCACCTCCGAGCACCGTCCCTTGGTTCCACCCCCTACCAACCTCCAAGCACCATCCCTTGGTTCCAACCCCTACCAACCTCCAAGCACCGTCCCTTGGTTCCAACCCCTACCCAGCTCCAAGCACCGTCCCTTGGTTCCACCCCTTACCCACCTCCAAGCACCGTCCCTTGGTTCCACTCCCTACTCAACTCCAAGCACCATCCCTTGGTTCCACCCCCTACCCACCACCAAGCACCATCCCTTGGTTCGACCCCCTACCCACCTCCAAGCATCGTCCCTTGGTTCCAACCCCTACCCACCTCCAAGCACTGTCCCTTGGTTCTACCCCCTACCCACCTCCAAGCACTGCCCCTTGGTTCCACCTCCTACCCACCTCCAAGCACCGTCCCTTGGTTCCACCCCCTACCCACCTTCAAGCACCGTCCCTTGGTCCCACCTCCGAGCACCGTCCCTTGGTTCCACCTCCGAGCACCATCCCTTGGTTCCACCCCTACCCACCTCCAAGCACCATCCCTTGGTTCCAACCCCTACCCACCTCCGAGCACCATCCCTTGGTTCCACCCCCTACCCACCTCCAAGCACCGTCCCTTGGTTCCACCTCTACCCACCTCCAAGCACCGTCCCTTGGTTCCAACCCCTACCCACGTCCGAGCACCATCCCTTGGTTCCACCCCCTACCCACCTCTAAGCACCGTCCCTTGGTTCCAACCCCTATCCACCTCCGAGCACCATCCCTTGGTTCCACCCCCTACCCACTTTCAAGCACCGTCCCTTGGTTCCACCTCTACCCACCTCCAAGCACCGTCCCTTGGTTCCAACCCCTACCCACGTCCGAGCACCATCCCTTGGTTCCACCACCTACCCACCTCCAAGCACCGTCCCTTGGTTCCACCCCCTGCCCACCTCCGAGCACCGTCCCTTGGTTCCACCTCCTACCCACCTCTGAGCACCGTCCCTTGGTTCCACCTCCGAGCACCATCCCTTGGTTCCACCCCTACCCACCTCCAAGCACCGTCCCTTATTTCCAACCCCTACCCACCTCCGAGCACCATCCCTTGGTTCCACCCCCTACCCACCTCCATGCACCGTCCCTTGGTTCCACCTCTACCCACCTCCAAGCACCGTCCCTTGGTTCCAACCCCTGCCCACCTCCGAGCACCATCCCTTGGTTCCACCCCCTACCCACCTCCAAGCACTGTCCCTTGGTTCCAATTCCTACCCACCTCCGAGCACTGACTCTTGGTTCCACCTCCTACCCACCTCTGAGCACCGTCCCTTGGTTCCACCCCGTACTCACCTCCGAGCACCGTCCCTTGGTTCCACCCCCTACCCACCTTCAAGCACCGTCCCTTGGTTCCACCCCGTACTTACCTCCGAGCACCGTCCCTTGGTTCCACCCCGTACTCACCTCCGAGCACCGTCCCTTGGTTCCACCCCCTACCCACCTCTGAGCACCGTCCCTTGGTTCCAACCCCTACCCACCTCCATGCACCGTCCCTTTTTTCCACCTCTACCCACCTCCAAGCACCGTCCCTTGGTTCCAACCCCTACCCACCTCCGAGCACCATCCCTTGGTTCCACCCCCTACCCACCTCCAAGCACTGTCCCTTGGTTCCAATTCCTACCCACCTCCGAGCACTGACTCTTGGTTCCACCTCCTACCCACCTCTGAGCACCGTACTCACCTCCGAGCACCGTCCCTTGGTTCCACCCCCTACCCACCTTCAAGCACCGTCCTTTGGTTCCACCCGCCACCCACCTCCAAGCCCTGTCGCTTGGTTCCAACCCCTACCCACCTCCAAGCACTGTCTCTTGGTTCCACCCCCTACCCACCTCCAAGCACCGTCCCTTGGTTCCACCCCGTATTTACCTCCGAGCACCGTCCCTTGTTTCCACCCCGTACTCACCTCCGAGCACCGTCCCTTGGTTCCACCCCATACTCACCTCTGAGCACCGTCCCTTGGTTCCAACCCCTACCCACCTCCAAGCCCCGTCCCTTGGTTCCACCCCCTACCAACCTCCAAGCACCATCCCTTGGTTCCAACCCCTACCAACCTCCAAGCACCGTCCCTTGGTTCCAACCCCTACCCACCTCCAAGCACCGTCCCTTGGTTCCACCCCCTACCCACCTCCAAGCACCGTCCCTTGGTTCCACCTCCTACCCACCTCCAAGTACGGTCCCTTGGTTCCACTCCCTACTCACCTCCGAGCACCGTCCCTTGGTTCCACCCCCTACCCACCACCAAGCACCGTCCCTTGGTTCCACCCCCTTCCCACCTCCAAGCATCGTCCCTTGGTTTCAACCCCTACCCACCTCCAAGCACTGTCCCTTGTTTCTACCCCCTACCCACCTGCAAGCACCACCCCTTGGTTCCACCTCCTACCCACCTCCAAGCACAGTCCCTTGGCTCCACCCCCTACCCACCTCCAAGCACTGTCCCTTGGTTCCACCTCCTACCCACCTCCGAGCACCGTCCCTTGGTTCCACCTCTGAGCACCATCCCTTGGTTCCACCCCTACCCACCTCCAAGCACCGTCCCTTGGTTCCAACCCCTACCCACCTCCAAGCACCGTCCCTTGGTTCCACCTCTACCCACCTCCAAGCACCGTCCCTTGGTTCCAACCCCTACCCACCTCCGAGCACCATCCCTTGGTTCCACCCCCTACCCACCTCCAAGCACTGTCCCTTGGTTCCACCCCCTACCCACCTCCAAGCTCCGTCCCTTGGTTCCAACCCCTATCCACCTCCGAGCACCATCCCTTGGTTCCACCCTCTACCCAACTCTGAGCACCATCTCTTGGTTCCAATTCCTACCCACCTCCGAGCACTGTCTCTTGGTTCCACCTCCTACCCACCTCCGAGCACCGTCCCTTGGTTCCACCCCGCACTCACCTCCGAGCACGTCCTTTGGTTCCACCCCCTACCCACCTCCAAGCACTGTCCCTTGGTTCCAACCCCTATCCACCCCCGAGCACTATCCCTTGGTTCCACCCCCTACCCAACTCCGAGCACCGTCTCTTGGTTCCAATTCCTACCCACCTCCGAGCACTGTCTCTTGGTTCCACCTCCTACCCACTTCCGAGCACCGTCCCTTAGTTCCACCCCGTACTCACCTCCGAGCACCGTCCCTTGGTTCCACCCCCTACCCACCTTCAAACACCGTCCCTTGCTTCCACCCGACACCCACCTCCAAGCACCGTCCCTTGGTTCCAACCCCTACCCACCTCCAAGCACCGTCTCTTGGTTCCACCCCTACCCACCTCCAAGCACCGTCCCTTGGTTCCACCCCTACCCACCTCCAAGCACCGTCCCTTGGTTCCACCCCCTACCCACCACCAAGCACCGTCCCTTGGTTCCACCCCCTACCCACCTCCAAGTACCGTCCCTTGGTTCCACCCCCTACCAACCTCCAAGCACCATCCCTTGGATCCAACCCCTACCAACCTCCAAGCACCGTCCCTTGGTTCCAACCCCTACCCACCTCCAAGCACCGTCCCTTGGTCCCACCCCCTACCCACCTCCAAGCACCGTCCCTTGGTTCCACCTCCTACCCACCTCCAAGTACGGTCCCTTGGTTCCACTCCCTACTCACCTCCGAGCACCGTCCCTTGGTTCCACCTCCTACCCACCACCAAGCACCGTCCCTTGCTTCCACCCCCTACCCACCTCCGAGCATCGTCCCTTGGTTACAACCCCTACCCACCTCCAAGCACTGTCCCTTGGTTCTACCCCCTACCAACCTCCAAGCACCACCCCTTGGTTCCACCTCCTACCCACCTCCAAGCACCGTCCCTTGGTTCCACCCCCTACCCACCTCCGAGCACTGTCCCCTGGTTCCACCTCCTACCCACCTCCAAACACCGTCCCTTGGTTCCACCTCCGAGCACCATCCCTTGGTTCCACCCCTACCCACCTCCAAGCACCGTCCCTTGGTTCCAACCCCTACCGACCTCCAAGCACCGTCCCTTGGTTCCACCTCTACCCACCTCCAAGCACTGTCCCTTGGTTCCAACCCCTACCCACCTCCGAGCACCATCCCTTGGTTCCACCCCCTACCCACCTCCAAGCACCGTCCCTTGGTTCCACCCCCTACCCACCTCCAAGCACCGTCCCTTGGTTCCAACCCCTATCCACCTCCGAGCACCATCCCTTGGTTCCACCCCCTACCCAACTCTGAGCACCGTCTCTTGGTTCCAATTCCTACCCACCTCCGAGCACTGTCTCTTGGTTCCACCTCCTACCCACCTCCGACCACCGTCCCTTGGTTCCACCCCGCACTCACCTCTGAGCACCGTCCCTTGGTTCCACCCCCTACCCACCTCCAAGCACCGTCCCTTGGTTCCAACCCCTATCCACCTCCGAGCACTATCCCTTGGTTCCACCCCCTACCCAACTCCGAGCACCGTCTCTTGGTTCCAATTCCTACCCACCTCCGAGCACTGTCTCTTGGTTCCACCTCCTACCCACTTCCGAGCACCGTCCCTTAGTTCCACCCCTACCCACCTCCAAGCACCGTCCCTTGGTTCCACCCGCTACCCACCACCAAGCACCGTCCCTTGGTTCCACCCCCTACCCACCTCCGAGCACCGTCCCTTAGTTCCATACCCTACCCACCTCCAAGCACTGTCCCTTTGTTCCACCTCCTACCCACCTTTAAGCACCGTCCCTTGGTTCCACCTCCTACCCACCTCCAAGCACCGTCCCTTGGTTCCACCTTCTACCCACCTCCAAGTACCGTCCCTTGGTTCCACCTCCTACCCACCTCCGAGCACCGTCCCTTGGTTACAACCCCTACCCACCTCCAAGCACCGTCCCTTGGTTCCACCCTCTACCCACCTCCGAGCACCGTCTCTTGGTTCCACCCCCTACCCACCTCCAAGCACCGTCCCTTGGTTCCACCCCGTACTTACCTCCGAGCACCGTCCCTTGGTTCCACCCCGTACTCACCTCCGAGCACCGTCCCTTGGTTCCACCCCATACTCACCTCTGAGCACCGTCCCTTGGTTCCAACCCCTACCCACCTCCAAGCCCCGTCCCTTAGTTCCACCCCCTACCCACCTCCAAGCACTGTCCCTTGGTTCCAACTGCTACCCACCTCCAAGCACCGTCCCTTGGTTCCACCCCCTACCAACCTCCAAGCACCATCCCTTGGTTCCAACCCCTACCAACCTCCAAGCACCGTCCCTTGGTTCCACCCCCTATCCACCTCCAAGCACCGTCCCTTGGTTCCACCACCTACCCACCTCCAAGTACGGTCCCTTGGTTCCACTCCCTACTCACCTCCAAGCACCGTCCCTTGGTTCCACCCCCTACCCACCACCAAGCACCGTCCCTTGGTTCCACCCCCTACCCACCTCCGAGCATCGTCCCTTGGTTCCAACCCCTACCCACCTCCAAGCACTGTCCCTTGATTCTACCCCCTACCCACCTCCAAGCACCACCCCTTGGTTCCACCTCCTACCCACCTCCAAGCACCGTCCCTTGGTTCCACCCCCTACCCACCTCCGAGCACTGTCCCTTGGTTCCACCTCCTACCCACCTCCGAGCACCGTCCCTTGGTTCCACCTCTGAGCACCATCCCTTGGTTCCACCCCTACCCACCTCCAAGCACCGTCCCTTGGTTCCAACCCCTACCCACCTCCAAGCACCGTCCCTTGGCTCTACGCACCTCCAAGCACCGTCCCTTGGCTCTACGCACCTCCAAGCACCGTCCCTTGGTTCCAACCCCTACCCACCTCCGAGCACCATCCCTTGGTTCCATCCCCTACCCACCTCCAAGCACCGTCCCTTGGTTCCACACCCTACCCACCTCCAAGCACCATCCCTTGGTTCCAACCCCTATCCACCTCCGAGCACCATCCCTTGGTTCCACCCCCTACCCAACTCTGAGCACCGTCTCTTGGTTCCAATTCCTACCCACCTCCGAGCACTGTCTCTTGGTTCCACCTCCTACCCACCTCCAAGCACCACCCCTTGGTTCCACCTCCTACCCACCTCCAAGCACCGTCCCTTCGTTCCACCCCCTACCCACCTCCGAGCACTGTCCCTTGGTTCCACCTCCTACCCACCTCCGAGCACCGTCCCTTGGTTCCACCTCCGAGCACCATCCCTTGGTTCCACCCCTACCCACCTCCAAGCACCGTCCCTTGGTTCCAACCCCTACCCACCTCCAAGCACCGTCCCTTGGTTCCACCTCTACCCACCTCCAAGCACCGTCCCTTGATTCCAACCCCTACCCACCTCTGAGCACCATCCCTTGGTTCCACCCTCTACCCACCTCCAAGCACCGTCCCTTGGTTCCACCCCGTACTCACCTCCGAGCACTGTCCCTTGGTTCCAACCCCTACCCGCCTCCGGGCACCATCCTTTGGTTCCATCCCGTACTCACCTCCGAGCACTGTCCCTTAGTTCCACCCCATACTCACCTCCGAGCACCGTCCCTTGGTTCCACCCCCTACCAACCTCCAAGCACCATCCCTTGGTTCCAACCCCTACCAACCTCCAAGCACCGTCCCTTGGTTCCAACCCCTACCCAGCTCCAAGCACCGTCCCTTGGTTCCACCCCCTACCCACCTCCAAGCACCGTCCCTTGGTTCCACTCCCTACTCAACTCCAAGCACCATCCCTTGGTTCCACCCCCTACCCACCACCAAGCACCATCCCTTGGTTCGACCCCCTACCCACCTCCAAGCATCGTCCCTTGGTTCCAACCCCTACCCACCTCCAAGCACTGTCCCTTGGTTCTACCCCCTACCCACCTCCAAGCACTGCCCCTTGGTTCCACCTCCTACCCACCTCCAAGCACCATCCCTTGGTTCCACCCCCTACCCACCTTCAAGCACCGTCCCTTGGTCCCACCTCCGAGCACCGTCCCTTGGTTCCACCTCCGAGCACCATCCCTTGGTTCCACCCCTACCCACCTCCAAGCACCATCCCTTGGTTCCAACCCCTACCCACCTCAGAGCACCATCCCTTGGTTCCACCCCCTACCCACCTCCAAGCACCGTCCCTTGGTTCCACCTCTACCCACTTCCAAGCACCGTCCCTTGGTTCCAACCCCTACCCACCTCCGAGCACCGTCCCTTGGTTCCACCTCCTACCCACCTCTGAGCACCATCCCTTGGTTCCACCCCTACCCACCTCCAAGCACCGTCCCTTATTTCCAACCCCTACCCACCTCCAAGCACCGTCCCTTGGTTCCAACCCCTACCCACCTCCGAGCACCATCCCTTGGTTCCACCCCCTACCCACCTCCAAGCACCGTCCCTTGGTTCCACCCCCTGCCCACCTCCGAGCACCGTCCCTTGGTTCCACCTCCTACCCACCTCCGAGCACCATCCCTTGGTTCCACCCCTACCCACCTCCAAGCACCGTCCCTTATTTCCAACCCCTACCCACCTCCGAGCACCATCCCTTGGTTCCACCCCCTACCCACCTCCAAGCACCGTCCCTTGGTTCCAACCCCTACCCACCTCCGAGCACCATCCCTTGGTTCCACCCCCTACCCACCTCCAAGCACTGTCCCTTGGTTCCAATTCCTACCCACCTCCGAGCACTGACTCTTGGTTCCACCTCCTACCCACCTCTGAGCACCGTCCCTTGGTTCCACCCCGTACTCACCTCCGAGCACCGTCCCTTGGTTCCACCCCCTACCCACCTTCAAGCACCGTCCCTTGGTTCCACCCCGTACTTACCTCCGAGCACCGTCCCTTGGTTCCACCCCGTACTCACCTCCGAGCACCGTCCCTTGGTTCCACCCCCTACCCACCTCTGAGCACCGTCCCTTGGTTCCAACCCCTACCTACCTCCATGCACCGTCCCTTGGTTCCACCTCTACCCACCTCCAAGCACCGTCCCTTGGTTCCAACCCCTACCCACCTCCGAGCACCATCCCTTGGTTGCACCCCCTACCCACCTCCAAGCACTGTCCCTTGGTTCCAATTCCTACCCACCTCCGAGCACTGACTCTTGGTTCCACCTCCTACCCACCTCTGAGCACCGTACTCACCTCCGAGCACCGTCCCTTGGTTCCACCCCCTACCCACCTTCAAGCACCGTCCTTTGGTTCCACCCGCCACCCACCTCCAAGCCCTGTCGCTTGGTTCCAACCCCTACCCACCTCCAAGCACCGTCTCTTGGTTCCACCCCCTACCCACCTCCAAGCACCGTCCCTTGGTTCCACCCCGTATTTACCTCCGAGCACCGTCCCTTGTTTCCACCCCGTACTCACCTCCGAGCACTGTCCCTTGGTTCCACCCCATACTCACCTCTGAGCACCGTCCCTTGGTTCCAACCCCTACCCACCTCCAAGCCCCGTCCCTTAGTTCCACCCCCTACCCACCTCCAAGCACTGTCCCTTGGTTCCAACTGCTACCCACCTCCAAGCACCGTCCCTTGGTTCCACCCCCTACCAACCTCCAAGCACCATCCCTTGGTTCCAACCCCTACCAACCTCCAAGCACCGTCCCTTGGTTCCAACCCCTACCCACCTCCAAGCACCGTCCCTTGGTTCCACCCCCTACCCACCTCCAAGCACCGTCCCTTGGTTCCACCTCCTACCCACCTCCAAGTACGGTCCCTTGGTTCCACTCCCTACTCACCTCCGAGCACCGTCCCTTGGTTCCACCCCCTACCCACCACCAAGCACCGTCCCTTGGTTCCACCCCCTTCCCACCTCCGAGCATCGTCCCTTGGTTTCAACCCCTACCCACCTCCAAGCACTGTCCCTTGTTTCTACCCCCTACCCACCTCCAAGCACCACCCCTTGGTTCCACCTCCTACCCACCTCCAAGCACAGTCCCTTGGTTCCACCCCCTACCCACCTCCAAGCACTGTCCCTTGGTTCCACCTCCTACCCACCTCCGAGCACCGTCCCTTTGTTCCACCTCTGAGCACCGTCCCTTGGTTCCAACCCCTACCCACCTCCAAGCACCGTCCCTTGGTTCCACCTCTACCCACCTGCAAGCACCGTCCCTTGGTTCCAACCCCTACCCACCTCCGAGCACCATCCCTTGGTTCCACCCCCTACCCACCTCCAAGCACTGTCCCTTGGTTCCACCCCATACCCACCTCCAAGCTCCGTCCCTTGGTTCCAACCCCTATCCACCTCCGAGCACCATCCCTTGGTTCCACCCTCTACCCAACTCTGAGCACCATCTCTTGGTTCCAATTCCTACCCACCTCCGAGCACTGTCTCTTGGTTCCACCTCCTACCCACCTCCGAGCACCGTCCCTTGGTTCCACCCCGCACTCACCTCCGAGCACGTCCTTTGGTTCCACCCCCTACCCACCTCCAAGCACCG
Organism: Aquarana catesbeiana; assembly: GCF_042186555.1. NCBI lineage: Eukaryota > Metazoa > Chordata > Amphibia > Anura > Ranidae > Aquarana > Aquarana catesbeiana. The sequence goes on along the minus strand of NC_133328.1, from coordinate 651,485,207 downwards.
TCCCTTGGTTCCAACCCCTATCCACCCCCGAGCACTATCCCTTGGTTCCACCCCCTACCCAACTCCGAGCACCGTCTCTTGGTTCCAATTCCTACCCACCTCCGAGCACTGTCTCTTGGTTCCACCTCCTACCCACTTCCGAGCACCGTCCCTTAGTTCCACCCCGTACTCACCTCCGAGCACCGTCCCTTGGTTCCACCCCCTACCCACCTACAAGCACCGTCCCTTGCTTCCACCCGACACCCACCTGCAAGCACCGTCCCTTGGTTCCAACCCCTACCCACCTCCAAGCACCGTCTCTTGGTTCCACCCCTACCCACCTCCAAGCACCGTCCCTTGGTTCCACCCCTACCCACCTCCAAGCACCGTCCCTTGGTTCCACCCCCTACCCACCACCAAGCACCGTCCCTTGGTTCCACCCCCTACCCACCTCCAAGCACCGTCCCTTGGTTCCACCTCCTACCCACCTCCAAGCACCGTCCCTTGGTTCCACCTCCTACCCACCTCCAAGCACCGTCCCTTGGTTCCACCTCCTACCCACCTCCAAGCACCGTCCCTTGGTTCCACCTCCTACCCACCTCCGAGCACTGTCCCTTGGTTCCAACCCCTACCCACCTCCAAGCACCGTCCCTTGGTTCCACCCTCTACCCACCTCCGAGCACCGTCTCTTGGTTCCACCCCCTACCCACCTCCAAGCACCGTCCCTTGGTTCCACCCCGTACTTACCTCCGAGCACCGTCCCTTGGTTTCACCCCGTACTCACCTCTGAGCACCGTCCCTTGGTTCCAACCCCTACCCACCTCCAAGCCCCGTCCCTTAGTTCCACCCCCTACCCACCTCCAAGCACTGTCCCTTGGTTCCAACTGTTACCTACCTCCAAGCACCGTCCCTTTGTTCACCCCCTACCAACCTCCAGCACCATCCCTTGGTTCCAACCTCTACCAACCTCCAAACACCATCCCTTAGTTCCAACCCCTACCCACCTCCAAGCACCGGCCCTTGGTTCCACCCCCTACCCACCTCCAAGCACCGTCCCTTGGTTCCACCTCCTACCCACCTCCAAGTACGGTCCCTTGGTTCCACTCCCTACTCACCTCCGAGCACCGTCCTTGGTTCCACCCCCTACCCACCACCAAGCACCGTCCCTTGGTTCCACCCCCTACCCACCTCCGAGCATCGTCCCTTGGTTCCAACCCTACCCACCTCCGAGCACTGTCCCTTGGTTCCACCTCCTACCCACCCCCCAAACACCGTCCCTTGGTTCCACCTCCGAGCACCATCCCTTGGTTCCACCCCTACCCACCTCCAAGCACCGTCCCTTGGTTCCAACCCTACCCACCTCCAAGCACCGTCCCTTGGTTCGACCTCTACCCACCTCCAAGCACCGTCCCTTGGTTCCAACCCCTACCCACCTCCGAGCACCATCCCTTGGTTCCACCCCCTACCCACCTCCAAGCACCGTCCCTTGGTTCCACCCCCTACCCACCTCCAAGCACCGTCCCTTGGGTCCAACCCCTATCCACTTTCGAGCACCATCCCTTGGTTCCACCCCCTACCCAACTCTGAGCACCGTCTCTTGGTTCCACCTCCTACCCACCTCCGAGCACCGTCCCTTGGTTCCACCCCTCACTCACCTCCGAGCACCGTCCCTTGGTTCCACCCCCTACCCACCTCCAAGCACCGTCCCTTGGTTCCAACCCCTACCCACCTCCGAGCACTATCCCTTGGTTCCACCCCCTACCCAACTCCGAGCACCGTCTCTTGGTTCCAATTCCTACCCACCTCCGAGCACTGTCTCTTGGTTCCACCTCCTACCCACTTCCGAGCACCGTCCCTTAGTTCCACCCCGTACTCACCTCCGAGCACCGTCCCTTGGTTCCACCCCCTACCCACCTTCAAGCACCGTCCCTTGGTTCCACCCGACACCCACCTCCAAGCACCGTCCCTTGGTTCCAACCCCTACCCACCTCCAAGCACCGTCTCTTGGTTCCACCCCTACCCATCTCCAAGCACCGTCCCTTGGTTCCACCCCTACCCACCTCCAAGCACCGTCCCTTGGTTCCACCCCCTACCCACCACCAAGCACCGTCCTTTGGTTCCACCCCCTACCCACCTCTGAGCACTGTCCCTTAGTTCCATACCCTACCCACTTCCAAGCACTGTCCCTTGGTTCCACCTCCTACCCACCTCCAAGCACCGTCCCCTGGTTCCACCTCCTACCCACCTCCAAGCACCGTCCCTTGGTTCCACCTCCTACCCACCTCCGAGCACCGTCCCTTGGTTCCAACCCCTACCCACCTCCAAGCACCGTCCCTTGGTTCCACCCTCTACCCACCTCCGAGCACCGTCCCTTGGTTCCACCCCCTACCCACCTCCGAGCACCGTCCCTTGGTTCCAACCCCTACCCACCTCCAAGCAACGTCCCTTGGTTCCACTCCTACCCACCTCCAAGCACCGTCCCTTGGTTCCAACCCCTACCCATCTCCAAGCACCGTCCCTTGGTTCCACCCCCTACCCACCTCCGAGCACCGTCCCTTATTTCCAACCCCTACCCATCTCCAAGCACTGTCCCTTGGTTCCAACCCCTACCCATCTCCAAGCACCGTCCCTTGGTTCCACCCCCTACCCACCTCTGAGCACCGTCCCTTGGTTTCAACCCCTACCCATCTCCAAGCACCTTCCCTTGGTTCCACCCCCACCCACCTCCGAGCACCATTCTATGATTCCACCCCTACCAACCTCCCAGTATCACCCCTTTTGGAAAATACAGAACCAAGTATCATTTTGTGATGCTATGTAATTTGTATGGAATTTGTTAATGATAACAAGAAAAGCCCTACAATAGATTCCTTGCAGCCAGCAATAATAGATCCTCCTACAAACAATAGATCCCCCAGCAACAATAGATCTCCATCAACAGCAATAGATCTCCCTCAGCAGCAATAGGTCCCCCCAGCGCCAATACACCTTCTTCCCAAAAACAATACCTCCGCCCAGCAACCATAGATCTTCCAGCAGCCAGCATCAATAGACTCCTCCCTCAATAGTAGATCCCACCTAGCATTAATAGATCCCCCACCAGCAACAATAGACCCCCTCCAGAGATAACAGATCCCCCAGCAGCCAGCAATAGACCCTTCAGCACACCCCAGCACCCCTTGCCATTGTATACATTCAGTGCCAGACGTGCCGGAACTGCGTTCCCCCACAGAAAAAAAGCTCTGGTTCCTGTACATCAGTATGAAATAGGAGCAGTGAGATCCAGGATTCGTGGGGTACAGGGACAGGGGAGGCTGGGTGAGGTATTGTAGTCTTGTGAGCCTCTTTAAAAATTAACTAGTACGATCGAAAATTATCACAAGAACCTCAACCCCCCCCAGGGTTAGCTGATTCAGGCAATAGCACTTCTAGGGTTATTACAGACACACAGTCAGCCTACAATACCACCAGCTGCCATTGGAGGACGCCTCACCCAAACCTAGCTGGCTGGTTGGACATATGCAGATCTCATACAATCTGGTGTACTATAATACAATGGTTCTCCCTTCTCCCGGGCCTCCAGCCATCTGCAGATCCCTTAACATCCCACAGTGCTCCCCAACTCCCATAGCGGCCCACAGTGCCCACCCAGCCCCATGAGAGCCCTCAGCCTCCCACATCCTCCAGCCCTCCTTGGCGCCCCTACAAACCTCCCATAGTACTCCTCAGCTTCCTCCAGGAACCCCATCCCCTACATGGCCACCAAGTTTGCTGCAGAATTCCCTAACCCCCTCCAGAAATCCAGGCCCCCTGAGAGTCCTCCATTGTGCTTCCAGCCATCAATAGTGCCCCCCCACACACAATGCCTCCAACCCCCCACACTGCTGCCCAGCTTCCTCCAGGAACCCCCATCCTCTACAGGGCCACCAAGTCTGATGCAGAGCCCCCCAACCCCCTCCAGAACCCCTGTCCCCCACAGTTGCCCCCGGTCCCATCCAGAGCCTTCTGGCATTCCTATACTTTTATTGGGTGAGTACAGATTTTATTTTGTACTGTTAGGAAGGATCTGGAGGAATTTAAGGGGCCCCGGCCTCAAAGGTTGGGAACCCCTGATCTAAGGGTTGTGTGATTTCCCCACCTCTGGGATTCCCCAACCAATCCCATGAGCCGGAATCCTATGAAATCACATTTGCCAGGAGCACAGATCCCTGTCTGCCAATAAGATGTCCCCCTGCCTATGACAGATCCGCCATACTCCATACACAGGTACTAATCTGCATCCAATCAGATTGTCCGTCTCCTTCTCTGTAATTACAGGGAATGCGGGAGCCACACGATGCAATCTTCCCCCGACCAGCCCAGACCCCCCCCCCAACATACAGCCGCTGGTGATCCAATACAACCGTCTAGATGACAATACGCAGGACCGCGGATAAGGGGGTACCACCAGTCCTCCTGTATGGGGCTCGGGACAGTAGGGGGGGTTATTATTACACTCACTGACACCAATGTTGGGGGTTATTATTCCTTCCACTGACACCAATGTTGGGGGTTATTATTCCTTCCACTGACACCAATGTTGGGGGTTATTATTGATCTCACTGACACCAATGTTGGGGGTTATTATTGATCTCACTGACACCAATGTTGGGGGTTATTATTGATCTCACTGACACCAATGTTGGGGGTTATTATTGATCTCACTGACACCAATGTTGGGGGTTATTATTCCTTCCACTGACACCAATGTTGGGGGTTATTATTCCTTCCACTGACACCAATGTTGGGGGTTATTATTCCTTCCACTGACACCAATGTTGGGGGTTATTATTGATCTCACTGACACCAATGTTGGGGGTTATTATTTCTTCCACTGACACCAATGTTGGGGGTTATTATTGATCTCACTGACACCAATGTTGGGGGTTATTATTGATCTCACTGACACCAATGTTGGGGGTTATTATTGATCTCACTAACACCAATGTTGGGGGTTATTATTGCATTATATATATTATCTTGGAGATGGGGCCCCGACAACTCAGAAGAACAATGCATGAAGGATGAAGATGACAGCCTGGCCGGTTTTGTGAATGGAGAATGTTTAGGCCGATGGGGAATGTAGTTCCACCAGCTGTAGAGGACACTGCCCTGCATTTATCTATCCACATTACACAGAACAGACATCCAGAGCCTCCATATGTCACCTGACATTCAACACAGCAAACACGCCAAGTACACGTAACATGTCAGAGATAAGTGCAGCAACATCTCCCTCTGCTGGTCATTACAGGAACTGCACCAGAACTCACACAGCAAGATCTGTGTATGATGACAGCTGATTGGATACCGACCAATATTATTATCTGCATCGGTTTCTGAACCAGAGGAGCTTGCACTCTGTTATTATTGGTAGTATTATATTGGTCTGGTTGTCAGTGGTATGATTGGTCAGTCACTCTGATGTCTGTAGATTGTCCAGGTTGGAATATTGTATTTTCTCTCCTGTAGATTGGTTGTGGATGGTGCCATCTGGTGGCTCATCCTGTGTAATGCACTCTTTTCTGTCTCCGTACATTTCATATTGGATTCTGTAGATAGCACAATTACACAGCACAGTTCAAAACAGAAGGGGCAGGAGGGTCTTGTCCATGGAGCTTACATTCTAAAGGTATATACCGTATATCCTATATGATCTAATATTTATACAGTGCCTTGAAAAAGTATTTATACCCCTTGAAATTTCCCACATTTTCTCATGTTACAACCAAAAACGTAAATGTATTTTATTGGGATTTTATGTGATAGACCAACACAAAGTGTCACATAATTGTGAAGTGGAAGGAAAATGATAAATGATACAAATAAATATGTGAAAAGTGTGGGGGGGGGGGGGGGGGCATTTGTATTCAGCCCCCTTTACTCTGATACCCCCTAACTAAAATCTAGGGGAACCAATTGCCTTAAGAAGTCACCTAATTAGTAAATAGAGTCCACCTGTGTGTCATGTAATCTCAGTATAAATACAGCTGTTCTGTGAAGCCCTCAGAGGTTTGTTAGAGAACCTTAGTGAACAAACAGCATCATGAAGGCCAAGGAACACACCAGACAGGTCAAGGATGAAGTTGAGGTGAAGTATAAAGCAGGGTTAGGTTATATAAAAAAATCTCCCAAGCTTTGAACATCTCACGGAGCTCTGTTCAATCCATCATCGGAAAATGGAAAGAGTATGGCACAACTGCAAACCTACCAAGACATGGCCGTCCACCTAAACTGACCGGCCGGGCAAGGAGAGCATTCATCAGAGAAGAGCCAAGAGGTCCATGGTAACTCTGGAGGAGCTGCAGAGATCCACAGCTCAGGTGGGAGAATCTGTCCACAGGACAACTATTAGTCGTGTTCTCCACAAATCTGCCCTTTATGGAAGAGTGACAAGAAGAAAGACATTGGTGAAAGAAAGTCATAAGAAGTCCTGTTTGTAGTTTGTGAGAAGCCATGTGGAGGACACAGCAAACATGTGGAAGAAGGTGATCTGGTCAGAGGAGACCAAAATTCAACTTTATGGCCTAAAAGCAAAACGCTATGTGTGGTGGAAAACTAACACTGCCCATCACCCTGAACACACCATCCCCACCGTGAAACATGGTGGTGGCAGCATCATGTGGTGGGGATGGTTTTCTTCAGCAGGGACAGGGAAGCTGGTCAGAGTTGATGGGAAGATGGATGGAGACAAATACAGGACAATCTTAGAAGAAAACCTGTTATGCCCCGTACACACGGTCGGATTTTCCGATGGAAAATGTCCGATCGGAGCGTGTTGTCGGAAATTCCGACCGTGTGTGGGCTCCATCGGACATTTTCCATCGGATTTTCCGACACACAAAGTTGGAGAGCAGGAGATAAAATTTTCCGACAACAAAATCCGTTGTCGGAAATTCCGATCGTGTGTACACAAATCCGACGGACAAAGTGCCACGCATGCTCAGAATAAATAAAGAGATGGAAGCTATTGGCCACTGCCCTGTTTATAGTCCCGACGTACATGTTTTACGTCATCGCGTTTAAAACGATCGGATTTTCCGACAACTTTGTGTGACCGTGTGTAGACAAGACAAGTTTGAGCCAACATCCATCGGAAAAAATCCTAGAATTTTGTTGTCGGAATGTCCGAACAAAGTCCGACCGTGTGTACGGGGCATTAGAGTCTACAAAAGACTTGAGACTGGGGTGGAGGTTCACCTTCCAGCAGGACAACGACCCGAAACATCCAGCCAGAGCTACAATGGAATGGTTTAGATCAAAGCATATTCATGTGTTAGAATGGCCCAATCACAGTCCAGACCTAAATCACATTGAGAATCTGTGGCAAGACTTGAAAATTGCTGTTCACAGACGCTCTCCATCCAATCTGACAGAGCTTGAGATATTTTACAAAGAAGAATGGGGAGAAATGTCCTCTCTAGATGTGCAAAGCTGGTAGAGACACCCCCAAAAATACTTGCAGCTGTAATTGCCATACAAATGCCCCCCACACTTTTCATATATTTATTTTGTTTGTAACATGACAAAATGTGGAAAATTTCAAGGAGTATGAATACTTTTTCAAGGCACTGTATCTACATCCTATCCCATCTACAATGTATATATTCTGTGCATCCTATATCATTTACAATGTACACTACAATGTGAAAGTCTTAGGCAGGTGTGATGCTGTAAATGAAGAATGCTTTCAGACATTGAAGTGTTAATAGTTTATTTTTATCAATGAACAAAATGGAATGAAGAGCAATCCAAATCCAGTCAATATTCGGGGTGACCCTCTGCCCCCCACCCCCCTTTGCCTTCTTCTAGGTAGACTTGCACACAGTTGTTGAGGGAACTCGGCAGGTAGGTTGTTCTATGTACATCCTGGAGAACTAAGCACAGATCTTCTGTAGATGTCGGCTGCCTCTAATCCTTCATCCCAGACAGACTCCATTAAGGTGAGATCAGGGCTCTGTGGGGGCCAAAGCATCACTTTCTAGGACTCCTTGTCCTCATTTAAACTGAAGATAGTTCTTAATGACATTGGCTGGATGTTTGGGGGGGTTGTCCTGCTGCAGAATAAATTTGGGGCCAATCACACACCCCCTGATGGTATCACATGATTTGGAGAATTATCTGCCTGTATTTCTCAGCATTGAGGACATCACTGATCCTGGCCAAATCTCCAACCCTATTTGCAGAAGTGCAGCCCCAAACTTGCAAGGAACCTCCACCATGCTTCACAGTTGGCTGCAGACACTCATTATTCTACCGTTCTCCAGCCCTTTCCCCAACAAACTGCCTCCTGCTACAGCCAAATATTTCACATTGTGACTCATCAATCCAGAGCATCTGCTGTAATTTTTCTGCATAGTTGAGTCACTTAGCCTTTCCATGTCGGAGGATTTTTGGTGGCAATTCTTCCATGAATTCCACTTCTGGCCAGAATTACATTGACAGTAGGTAGCTGGGGGTACCTGGGTTCCACTGGTTTCCTCCAGTCTTCTCTTGACAGTAAATAGGGTACCTGGATCCCACTGGTTTCCTTCAGACTTCTCAGGGCAGTAGATGGGGGTACCTGGGTCCCACTGGTTTATGTCAGAATCCTCTGGACAGTAGATGGGGGTACCCTGGTCCCACTCGTTTCCTCCAGACTTCCCCGGACAGTAGATGGGGGCAATTGGATCCCACTGGTTTCCTCCAGACTTCCCCGGACAGTAGATGGGAGTACTTGGGTCCCACAGGTTTCCAACAGACTTCTCCAGATAGTAGACAGGGGTACTTGGATCCAACTGGTTTCCTCCAGACTTCTCCAGACAGTAGATGGGGGTACTGGGGTCCCACTGGTTTCCTCCAGACTTCTCCGGACAGTAGATAAGGGTTCCTGGGTCCCACTGGTTTCCACCAGACTTCTCTGGACAGTAGATGGGGGTACTTGGGTCCCACAAGTTTCAACCAGACTTCTCTGGACAGTTGATGGGGTACTTGGGTCCCACTGGTTTCCACAAGATTTCTCCAGACCGTAGATAGGTGTACCTGGGTCCCACTGGTTTCCTTCAGACTTCTCCAGACAGTAGATGGAGGTACTTGGATCCCACTGGTTTCCTCCAGACATCTCTGGACAGTAGATGGGGGTACCTGGGTCCCACTGGTTTCCCGCTGAATTGTTCGGACAGTAGATGGAGTACCTGGGTCCCACTGGTTTACACCAGACTTTTCTAGACAGTAGATGGGGTACCGGAGTCCCACTGGCTTCATCCAGACTTTTCCAGACAGTAGAGTAGACGGGTGTATCTGGGTCCCGCTGGTTTCCACTAGACTTCTCAGGACAGTAGATGGGTGTACCTGGGTCTCACTGGTTTCATCTAGACTTCTCTGGACAGTAGATGGGGGTATCTGGGTCCCACTGGTTTCCACCAGACTTATTTGGACAGTAGATGGGTGTACTTAGGTCCCACTGGTTTCCTCCAGACTTCTCTGGGCAGTAGATGGGGGTACCTGGGTCCCACTGGTTTCCAGCTGAATCGTCCAGACAGTAGATGGGGTACCTGGGTCCCACTGGTTTCCACCAGACTTCTCCAGACAGTAGACGGGTGTACCTGGGTCCCACTCGTTTCTTCCAAACTTCTGCGGACAGTAGATAGGGGTACTTGAATCCCACTGGTTTCCTCCAAACTTCTCCAGACAGTAGACAGGTGTACCTGGGTCTCACTGGTTTCCACCAGACGTCTCCAGACAGTACACTGGTGTACCAGGGTCCCACTTGTTTCCTCCATACTTCCCTGGACAGTTGATGGGGGTGCTTGGATCCCACTGATTTCCGCCAGACTCCTCTGGACAATAAATGGGGGTACCTGGGTTCCACTGGTTTCCAGCTGAATCGTCCAGACAGTAGATGGGGTACCTGGGTCCCACTGGTTTCCACCAGACTTCTCCGGACAGAGGATGGGGGTACTTGGAACCCACTGGTTTCCTCCAGACTTCTCCAGACAGTAGATGGGGTACCTGGGTCCCACTGGTTTTCACCAGACTTCTCCGGACAGCAGATGGGTGTACCTGGGTCCCACTGGTTTCCTCCAGACTTCTCTAGACAGTAGATGGGGAACTTGGGTCCCACTGGTTTCCACCAGACAGTAGACGGGTGTACCTGGGTTCCACTGGTTTCCTTCAGACTTGTCCGGACAGTAGATGGGGGTACTTGGATCCCACTGATTTCCTCCAGACTTCTCTGGACAGTAGATGGGGGTACCTGGGTCCCACTGGTTTCCCGCTGAATCGTCCGGACAGTAGATGGAGTACCTGGGTCCCACTGGTTTCCACCAGACTTCTCCAGACAGTAGATGGGGTACCGGGGTCCCACTGGCTTCCTCCAGACTTCACCAGACAGTAGAGTAGACGGGTCTACCTGGGTCCCACTGGTTTCCACTAGACTTCTCAGGACAGTAGATGGGTGTACCTGGGTCCTACTGGTTTCCACCAGTCTTCTCTGGACAGTAGATGGGTGTACCTGGGTCCCACTGGTTTCTACCAGACTTCTCCGAACTGTATATGGGGTACCGGGGTCCCACTGGCTTCCTCCAGACTTCTCCAGACAGTAGAGTAGACGGGTGTACCTGGGTCCCACTGGTTTCTACTAGACTTCTCAGGACAGTAAATGGGTGTTCCTGGGTCTTACTGGTTTCCTCTAGACTTCTCCGGACAGTAGATAGGGATATCTGGGTCCCAGTGGTTTCCACCAGACTTTTCCGGACAGTAGATATGGGTACTTGGGTCCCACTGGTTTCCACCAGACTTCTCCAGACAGTAGATGGGTGTACCTGGGTCCCACTGCTTTCCTCCAGACTTCTCCAAACAGTAGGTGGGGGTACCTGGGTCCCACTGGTTTCCAGAAGACTTCTCTGGACAGTAGATGGGTGTACTTGGATCCCACTGGTTTCTTTCAGACTTCTCCGGACAGTAGTTGGGGGTACTTGGATCCCACTGGTTTCCTCCAAACTTCTCTGGACAGTAGATGGTGGGTACCTGGGTCCCACTGGTTTTCTCCGGACAATAGATGGGGGAACCTGGGTCCGACTGGTTTCCTCCAGACTTCTCCGGACAGTAGATGGGTGTACCGGGGTCCCACTGGTTTCCTTCAGGCTTCTATGGACAGAAGATTGGTGTACCTGGGTCCAACTGGTTTCATCCAGACTTCTCCGGACAGTAGAAGGGGGGTACCTGGGTCCTTACTGGTTTCCTCCAGACTTCTCCGGACAATAGATGGGGGAACCTGGGTCCCACTGGTTTCCTCCAGACTTCTCTGGACAGTAGATGGGGGGTACCTGGGTCCTTACTGGTTTCCTCCAGACTTCTCTGGACAATAGATGGGGGTACTTGAGTCCCACTGGTTTCCATCAGACAGTAGACGGGTGTACCTGGGCCCCACTGGTTTCCTTCAGTCTTCTCCGGACAGTAGATGGGGGTACTTGGATCCCACGGGTTTCCTCCAGACTTCTCTGGACAGTAGATGGGGGTACCTGGGTCCCACTGGTTTCCCGCTGAATCGTCTGGACAGTAGATGGGGTATACTGGGTCCCACTGGTTTCCGCCAGACTTCTTCAAACAGTAGATGGGGTACCGGGGTCCCACTGGCTTTCTCCAGACTTCTCCAGACAGTAGAGTAGATGGGTCTACCTGGGTCTCACTTGTTTCCACTAGACTTCTCAGGACAGTAGATGGGTGTACCTGGGTCCTACTGGTTTCCACCAGACTTCTCTGGACAGTAGATGGGTGTACCTGGGTCCCACTGGTTTCCTCCAGACTTCTCCGAACTGTAGATGGGGTACCGGGGTCCCACTAGCTTCCTCCAAACTTCTCCAGACAGTAGAATAGAGGGGTGTACCTGGGTCCCACTGGTTTCCTCTAGACTTCCCAGGACAGTAAATGGGTGTACCTGGGTCTTACTGGTTTCCTCTAGACTTCTCTAGACAGTAGATGGGGGTATCTGTGTCCCACTGGTTTCCACCAGACTTCCCTGGACAGTAGATGTGGGTACTTGGGTCCCACTGGTTTCCACCAGACTTCTCCAGACAATAGATGGGTGTACCTGGGTCCCACTGGTTTCCTCCAGACTTCTCCAGACAGTAGATGTGGGTATTTGGATCCCACTGGTTTCCTCCAGACTTCTCTGGACAGTGGATGGAGGGAACCTGGTTCCCACTGGTTTCCCGCTGAATCGTCCAGACAGTAGATGGGGGAACCTGGGTCCTACTGGTTTCCACCAGACTTCTCCAGACAATAGATAGGTGTACCTGGGTCCCACTGGTTTCTTCCAGACTTCTCCAAACAGTAGATTGGGGGTACCTGGGTTCCACTGGTTTCCAGAAGACTTCTCCAGACAGTAGATGGGTGTACTTGGATCCCACTGGTTTCTTCCAGACTTCTCCGGATAGTAGTTGGGGGTACTTGGATCCCACTGGTTTCCTCCACACGTCTCTGGACAGTAGATGGGGGGTACCTGGGTCCCACTGGTTTTCTCCGGACAATAGATGAGGGAACCTGGGTCCGACTGGTTTCCTCCAGACTTCTCCAGACAGTAGATGGGTGTACCGGGGTCCCACTGGTTTCCTTCAGATTTCTACGGACAGAAGATTGATGTACCTGGGTCCCACTGGTTTCATCCAGACTTCTCCGGACAGTAGATGGGGGGTACCTGGGTCCCTGCTGGTTTCCTCCAGACTTCTCTGGACATCAGATGGTGGAACCTGGGTCCCACTGGTTTCTTCCAGACTTCTCCGGACAGTAGATGGGTGTACCTGGGTCCCACTGGTTTCCTTCAGTCTTCTTTGCACAGAAAATTGGTGTACCTGGGTCCCACTGGTTTCCTTCAGTCTTCTTTGTACAGAAAATTGGTGTACCTGGGTCCCACTGGTTTCCTTCAGACTTCTCCAGACAGTAGATGGGGTACCTGGGTCCCACAGGTTTCCACCAGACTTTTTCCCAAAAGGTACCTGACCACTGGGTCTATGCTCCTCAATGTTACCCGATTGCTGTGTCTACACTCCTCACCGTTACCCAATCAATGGTGTCCTCAATGCTGAGAAATACAGGCGGATACTTCTCCATCATGCCATACGATCAAGAAGGCGTGTGACTGACCCCAAGTTTATTCTGCAGCAAGACAACCACCCCAAACATCCAACCATTGTCTTTAAGAACTAGCTTCAGTGTAAAGAAGAATAAGGAGTCCTGGAAGTGATGGCTTTTCCCCCACAGAGCCCTGATCTGACCATCATGGAGTCTGTCTGGGATGAAGTATTGGAGGCAGCCGACATCCACAGAAGATCTGTGCTTAGTTCTACCCGATATAAAAAGAACAATCTACCTTCCAAGTTCCTTCAACAACAAGAAGGCGAAGGGAGGGAAGGAACGACACAAGTAGTGACGGTAAGCGCTCACACTCGAATTTCCCACCGCTACCACCAGATGTCAGGGAAGTCACATCTATAGAGACTCACTAAGCAGAGCCAGATCCTTGTTTGTGGAAGGAAAAACAAGGAGATTGTTTAACCACTTGCTGCCCGCCCACACTACTTGTACTGCGAGCGGCGGGCATGGGCAGGCTGGATCACACACATGGACGTCATCCAGCCTGTTCGGGGTTAGCAGCCCATTGATTAGTCATTAAGACAAGAAATTTGGCCAGTCCCAGCTGAACCGGCTGAATTTCCATCCATGTATGGCCGGCTTCACTTTGGGAAGGTAAAACCAGCTGTGGTAATTTTTATACCATGAAATTTCATGCAGATTGAGAATTTATACCGAGCATACAGGCGCTGGTAACACAATGCACCAATCTCACGTGCATAGAAATATGTACAAAGAGACAATGTACACAAATACAAGACAAAAGGCAGACAGAAATGTGTGAAATAAAAAGAGAAAAATTACAGAAATGTTTTTTTTCCCATGTTGGGCAATACGGTTTTCCCTGCTGGTGGGGAGCACACCCGGGGTGTTACCTCACCTGCTGGGGTTCTGGTTGACGTCGCCATCGGTTATATGGATCGTCCGGTTGTGATGGCCTGGTCAGGGTTAGGATTTCTGACATCAGCACATCAGCCCCATTGTACAGTGCCTAGAAAAAGTATTCACACCCCTTGAAATTTTCCACATTTTCTCATGTTACAGACAAAAACATAAATTAATTTTATTGGGATTTTATGTGATAGACCAACACAAAGTGGCACATAATTGTGAAGTGGGGGGGGGGGGGGGTTATAAATGGTTTTCAAATTTTTTACAAATAAATATGTGAAAAGTGTGGCACATTTGTATTCAGCCCCCTTTACTCTAATATCCCAAACTCAAATCTAGTGGAACCAATCGCCTTCCATCCTTATGCCTCAGTTCCTTCATCTCATTATCCCACCATCTCTTCTCTCCTTCCATCCCACTTTCTTCTGTCCCTCTATCCCTCTGTCCTTCCAATCCTCTTTTTTGCCCCCTCTGGCCCATACTTCCTTCATTCTTCCATACCTCCAACCCTTCCACTAGCTTTCTGTCTCTTCATCCCTCTTTCCCACCCTCCATCCATCACTTCACTCCACCGCCCTTCCATTCCTCTATTCTTCTGTCCCTTTATCTCTCAATCCCTCTGATCCTTTATCCTTCTATCTCTTATCCCTCAGTCCCTTCATCTTCCTATCTCTCCATAACTTTCACCCCTTTATCTCACTATCTTTTCATCCCTACACATAGGCGTGCGCACAGGGTGTGCCGGATGTGCCCAGGCACACCTTAATCACCCCATGCGCATTTGTGTTATCGCTCTGTGTAGCAGCAGGAACATGGGAAAGATCTCCCTCTTACTGGCTCTGCCATAAGAGAAGTGTCTATGATCTTCTCTTTCACTGTTCCGGCAGGGAGATCAATGTGCCGGGGGCATATATATACAGGCACATACACATGCATGTGTGTTTGAGCTTAAGGGTGCACACCCTAATGCAATAGGCTGCGCACACCTATGTTCCTACATCTTTCCAACCCCCTGATCTCCACCCAATCTCCCACTCTCCTTCCATTCTTCTGTCCCACAATCCTTCCATGCTTCAGTCTCTTTATCTCATCATCCATTTGTCTCCTCATCCTTCAGTCCCTTCATTCTACTATCCATTCATCACTCCAACCCTTTGCACCTCCATCCTTTCGTCGCTCCATTCCTCTATCCTTCCAACCTTTTTTCAGTCCATCCCACTGTCCCTCTCTCCTTCCATCTTTCCATACATCTCTCCCTCCATTTATCACTCCATCCCTCTCTCCTTCCATCCCTACTTCTCCTTGTCTCTCTGTCCCATTATTCCACCATCCCGTTGTCCTTTCATCCTTCTGTACCTCTCTTGTTTCAACCTTATCCCTCAGTTCCTTCAACTTATTATCAATCCATCCCTTCATCTTTCCAACCCCCTTTCTTCTGTGCCTCCATCCGCCTGTCCTTCCAACCTTGCATTCTTCAAACCCTCTTTCCATCCCTACATACTTCCATCCTTCAAAAACTCTGTCTCTTCCACTATCTCTCCGTCTCTCCATCCCTCTCTCCCACTATCCTTCCATCCTTCTGTCCCACCATCCTTCCAGTCTTCTGTGCTTTGGTCTCTTTATTTCACCATTCATGTCTCCTCATCCTTCAGTCCCTTCATCCCTTCATTCCACTATCCATTCATCATTCCAACCTCCCCATTCTTCTGTCAATTTAAACTTCCATCCCATATCCCTCAGTCCCTTCATCTCATTATCCCACCATCCACTATCTTTATGTCTCTTCATACCTCTCTCCCGTCATCCCTCCCATTCTTTTTTCACGTCATCCTTCCATTCCTCTGTCCCTCTGTCCTTTTATCCAGCCATCTCTTTATCTTTCTGTCTCTCCATCCCCTTGTTCTTTATCTTTCTATCCTTCCATGCCTCTGTTTTTCCAACTCTTCGTCCTTATGTTCCTCTATTCCTTCATTCTTCCAACCCTTTTTCCCTCCACCCCTCTGGTCTTCTGCTCTTTTCTCCCTCTGTTCTTCCATCCTTCCATGCCCCTATCCTTCCCTCTGAAACCCAGGCTTTTTCCCTCCACCCCTTTGGCCGTCTGCTCTTTTCTCCCTCTGTTTTCCATGCTTCTATGCTTCCCTCTGACCTTCCAGCCTTTTTCACTCTATCCCTCTGTCCCTCCCTCCTTCCATATCTCTATCCCCCCCCCCACTATCTCTCTCCCTCCATCCCTATATCTTTTCCACTGTCCTTCCATCCCTTTATCCTTCTATCCCTTATCCCTCAGTCTCTTCATCTTTTTATCTTTCCAGCCCTTCTTTTTTCCCCACTGTCTATTTATCCCTCTATTATTCTGTCCATCTGTCCCTTTATCCTTCCTTTCCCTCATCCCTCTGTCACTCCATCCCTTTGTTCCTTTATCCTTCCATCCCTCCATCTTTCCAACCCTTCGTTCGTCTGTCACTCTATTCCTCCATTCTTCCAACTCTTTTTTTCCCTCCACCCTCTGCCCTTTTCTGCCTCTGTTCTTCCATCCTTCCATGCTCTATTATTTCCTTCGTCCTTCCAACCTTTTTTCACTCCTTCCATCTCTCTCCCCCTCCATCCCTTCATCTTCCCCACTGTCCTTTTATCTGTCCATCCCTCTGATCTTTTATTCTTCTATATTCAGTCCCTTCAGCTTTTTATCTCTCCATCCCATTATCCCTTTATCTTACCATCTTTTCATCCCTTCTTCTGTCCCACTGTCCTTCCATCCCTCTACTATTCTGCCCCTCTGTCCTTTTATCCAACCATCCCTTTATCCCTCCATCCTCATATCCCTCTGCCTCTCCATCTATTTTGTTCCTTTATCTTTCCATCCTTCCATCTTTCCAACCCTTCGTCCATTTGTCCCTCTATTTCTTCATTCTTCCAGCCCTATTTCCCTCCAACCCTTCTTTCCCTACGCCCTTTTCTCCCTCTGTACTTCCATCTTTCCATTCCACTGTCCTTCCATCCGTGCTTCCAACTTTTTTTTCACTTCTCCCCTCTGTCCCTCTCTCCTTCCATTCTTCCATACTCTCCCTCCATTCCTCTGATCCTTTATCCTTCTATCTTTTATCCCTCAGTCCCTTCATCTTTTTATGTCTCCATAACTTTCATTCCTTTTCTCTCACCATCTTCCCATTGCTACATCTTTCTAACCCCCTGCTTTTCCATCCCTCCACCTCTCTTTCTTTCCTTCCTTCCATCGTTTGAACCCTTTCCTCTCCATCTTTCCATCCTTCCATCCCTTGAACCCTTTCATCTCCATCTTTCCATCCTTCCATCCTTTGAACCCTTTCCTCCTCCATCTACATAGTTACATAGTAGGTGAGGTTGAAAAAAGACACAAGTCCATCAAGTCCAACCTATGTGTGTGATTATATGTCTGTATTACATTACATATCCCTGTATGTTGCGGTCATTCAGGTGATTATCTAATAGTTTCTTGAAGCTATCGATGCTCCCCGCTGAGACCACCGCCTGAGGAAGGGAATTCCACATCCTTGCCACTCTTACAGTAAAGAACCCTCTATGTAGTTTAAGGTTAAACTTCTTTTCTTCTAATTTTAATGAGTGGCCACGAGTCTTGTTAAACTCTCTTCTGCGAAAAAGTTTTCTCCCTATTGTGGGGTCACCAGTCCGGTATTTGTATATTGAAATCATATCCCCTCTCAAGCGTCTCTTCTCCAGAGAGAATAAGTTCAGTGCTCACAACCTTTCCTCATAACTAAGATCCTCCAGACCCTTTATTAGCTTTGTGGCCCTTCTTTGTGCTCGCCCCATTTCCAGCACATCCTTCCTGCCCCTCTTCCCTCCTTCCCTCTATCCTTCCACCCTTCTCCACCATTGTTCCTCTTGTTGGTCTGATGGACACGTCTATAGAGGATCAATGCCATACGTATTATACACCTGCCCAGTTCTACCATCTACATTGACTTCTCTTTAAGGTGTTTGTGGTGCTGGTTTTACGAAGCCGGCCATGAAATCAATGGAGGAGGGATGTTCCCCTCATTGTTCATTTTGGGGTTTTGTAAAAACTGCAGAAATTTGTCTTGGAGGCTTTCCGCTTCTGAGCACAAAAGAGATTTATTGGTGGAACTGCGAATGTTGTCAACATGAATCCTATTTCTGTTTCCCCGGAGCCGCTTCTGGGCAGAAAGAACAATCGGCATCCGCTTAACACGTTCATGTTATTTAAATATTAATAGGGCGCCGGCCAGAGCCGCACATTAGCTGGCTGAGCGCCCTGATTTTTGTGTTTGCACAGAGCGTGGTGTGCGGGGGAAGGAAGGCCATGGATTATTTATTGGATACCACTTCCAGTTAGAGACCCGCCGCCATCCGTGTGAACTCATCTGAGAAATGACGAGCTCAGCGTTCATTAGACAGAAATCTGCTTATATTTAATCATTTCATGGAATTCCCATTCTTTGCTGCCGGACGGGGCACAGCATGGAAGTCAATGGTCAGTTGACATTTCCTACAAAAGAAGACTGTGAACCCTCAGCTGTCCAGAGACAGCTGAGGGTTCCTTACTATGGTGGTCAGTGGGAAGAATGCCCCTTAAATTTGTGATCAGTGAGAAGAATGTTCCTTACATTGGTGATCAGTGAGAAGAATGTTCCTTACATTGGTGATCAGTGGGAAGAATGTTCCTTACATTGGTGATCAGTGGGAAGAATGTTCCTTACATTGGTGATCAGTGAGAAGAATGTTCCTTACATTGGTGATCAGTGGGAAGAATGTTCCTTACATTGGTGATCAGTGGGAAGAATGATCCTTACATTGGTGATCAATGAGGAGAATGTCCCTTACATTGGTGATCAGTGAGAAGAATGTTCCTTACATTGGTGATCAGTGGGAAGAATGATCCTTACATTGGTGATCAATGAGGAGAATGTCCCTTACATTGGTGATCAGTGAGAAGAATGTTCCTTACATTGGTGATCAGTGGGAAGAATGTTCCTTACATTGGTGATCAGTGAGAAGAATGTTCCTTACATTGGTGATCAGTGGGAAGAATGTTCCTTACATTGGTGATCAGTGGGAAGAATGTTCCTTACATTGGTGATCAGTGAGAAGAATGCTCCTTACATTGGTGATCAGTGGGAAGAATGTTCCTTACATTGGTGATCAGTGAGGAGAATGTCCCTTACATCGGTGATCAGTGAGAAGAATGTTCCTTACATTGGTGATCAGTGAGAAGAATGTCCCTTACATTGGTGATCAGTGAGAAGAATGTTCCTTACATCGGTGATCAGTGAGAAGAATGTCCCTTACATTGGTGATCAGTGAGAAGAATGTTCCTTACATTGGTGATCAGTGGGAAGAATGTTCCTTACATTGGTGATCAGTGGGAAGAATGTTCCTTACATTGGTGATCAATGAGGAGAATGTCCCTTACATCGGTGATCAGTGAGAAGAATGTTCCTTACATTGGTGATCAGTGAGAAGAATGTCCCTTACATCGGTGATCAGTGAGAAGAATGTTCCTTACATTGGTGATCAGTGAGAAGAATGTTCCTTACATTGGTGATCAGTGGGAAGAATGATCCTTACATTGGTGATCAATGAGGAGAATGTCCCTTACATTGGTGATCAGTGAGAAGAATGTTCCTTACATTGGTGATCAGTGGGAAGAATGATCCTTACATTGGTGATCAATGAGGAGAATGTCCCTTACATTGGTGATCAGTGAGAAGAATGTTCCTTACATTGGTGATCAGTGGGAAGAATGTTCCTTACATTGGTGATCAGTGGGAAGAATGTTCCTTACATTGGTGATCAATGAGGAGAATGTCCCTTACATCGGTGATCAGTGAGAAGAATGTTCCTTACATTGGTGATCAGTGAGAAGAATGTTCCTTACATTGGTGATCAGTGGGAAGAATGTTCCTTACATTGGTGATCAGTGAGAAGAATGTTCCTTACATTGGTGATCAATGAGAAGAATGTTCCTTACATTGGTGATCAGTGGGAAGAATGCTCCTTACGTTGGTGGTTTTTGGGAAGAATGTCCCTTACATTGGTGGTCAGTAGGAAGAATGTTCGCCATTACAGTGGCGGTCACAATGCCACCAATACAAACACCTACAAGATAATTGGTGTCCTCCTGCTGACTCTGCCAAGTAGTGTTGAACCTGGAACTCTGCAGAACTTCTGGAGGAGCCCTGGTTGGGAATGGTTGCTCTAGATAAAGCCTCCATATATTTAGTCACATTTTCTGTAACTTTCTCTTATGTTTTGGGTTGGTGGTCCATGTTTGGCTCTCACTGGATGGAAGGGAATTATGGGGCAGTCCCTGGGGTTGGGGTTAGTTATCTATTCTGTATCCTCAGCTGGGGGCAGAAGTGGACAGTCTGGTGGTACTGCAGTCTCTATAGTAGTTGAGTGTAGTGGGGTGCAGCTCTGGGGCCAGTGCAGGTGCTGATTTAATATGGACCGATACACAGCTAATTTGGGGTATTTGGTAAAACTCAGGGTGTCTGGGTTTAAGAGTGAGCATGTCCATCACACAATCAGACAGCGGTGAGAATTCTGTGCCCCTCAGGTTGTGTTTCTGGCAGTCAGTTCAGCTGGATTATCTCTCGAACATGGAAAGAAGTTTTCTTCAGTATTTATCACTGTCCTGCAGAGCCGCCATGAACTCAATAATACATTATAATCTGTTCTATCTGCCTGGTCACAGCCCGGCACCCTCCCCCGCAACCACCTCGCGCCATTCATCTCTGCTGTCCTTCCAGCATCTGATAATAGGGAAGCTGTCCTCTGATATGGAGAAACACGGCGGAGAAACTATGAGTGCCAAGGTACTAATCCGGAGGAACCACCGCCATCATAAAACGAGACGCACAATACCAGGCAGACACAATGCGGCACAGGAAACCATCATAGAAAGAAACCTACCAACCCAATACAGACCTATAACCACCTGAGATATGTTGTATATAATAAACACTCTGTGCGACTACAAGTCCCAGCAATGGTATTGTGCAGAGCCCATACATAAACCCTGTGCAATGGGCATTCAGTCTTTGAGTAGAAACTGCTATTGGCAAGGTTGAACCCTTGATGATACTTCATACAAAATGTTGATTAAGAGCAGATTGGAGAAGGACAGGATTCACCCCATGGAGTATTTCCTGGGATTTAAATTCATTACCTCGCACCATGAGGAATATGATTTCCAAGTGTCATGAAGGACTTTCAAAGCTTCCAACAGCATAAAGATAACTGAATTAAGTGTAGCACTAACTCACGGTGGAGCTGCTGGTTTAAGCGGATCGGTTACCTTCACCTTGCTTCCCTCTGTTTCACCGACACCGGGTCTAGGGTTCCGTTGAGTTAACTTCTGGACGACACACGCACCAACACTGGAGTACGTTTTCAATGCTTTATTGAACAGACAAACCTTAGGAAGTAGCAGGAAAGAGGCGGAAAAGGAAACTTTCGGGAGAAATACAAATATTTTGCTATAGAATTGTAGCGGCAAATGTCCTGGTAGAATTCAGATAATTAGGTGGAATGCATTCCCCTTGTGGGACACACTCCTTGCTCGTCTGGATAGGCCTCTCTCACCAGTCTAGCAGCCAGCACAAAGCACGAATCAAAAGTCTCTGCCACAGACTTGTTTGGGGGGTAAATCCGTACAATCCTCAGCCACAGAATTCATCAGATTCTCTGCAGTGAAAGTCAGTCACAGTGCCTGAACCTTTAAGCTGAGCCGTCAACACTATGCTGTATAGTTACTTCTTGTGGATACGTCCTCCAACCGAGTCACCAGGCCCCTCTATAGACCAGCACGCTGCGTGATCTCTCCAAGACGGGTCCTCCGCTGGGATCTCCTCGGCTGTCCAGCTTCGTCACACAGGACTGACAGCTCAGGACCATTCCTCGGCCGCGGTGGTAGGCCCCAGACAAGCCTCTGGACCCACCCCTGCGCCGCTGTATCGTGGGCCTCCCGATCGGGCGGACCAGGAGGGCCAGCAGGTGGCTGTAAAACGACCTTAGAACATGGCGTCTGTCCCATAAATACCCCCTTCCCAGAATGCAACTCGGAGGACCACCTCCACCGAGCTTGCCTCCGAGACAGAGGAGCATCTATACACTTCGACACGTTGCCTTTCCACCACTGACCATTAGCAACAGCGACACCCACCGGTCAGCACGGAAGCACACACAACATCAGCCAAGCTGGAACAGATGCAAACTTTTAACCTTCCTAACACACAATTTACTAAATTTACCTAAACTGCAGTAGATTGTAAATCTACCAGCGCTACATAAGTTAGACCCCATCCCGCAGGACTTCAACAGGCAGGTTGGTAAATCCATCAGCTGTGAATTATTTTGGTAAAATGGTCCTTAGGCCAACATTAAGCCCAGGACCCTCATGCTAAAATGTGGGGTCAGTTGGCTCTTGGACCGTAGCATCAGAACATGGGAATGGAGAATTTGGAGCTGTTCCTGGGGGAAGAAGAGCCTGGATTGAGAAGTATCCACAATAAGGCCTTCCTACTCTAAGCAAGTTGGCTCCAGCACTGACTTCTGAGTCCACCTAAACCTCTGCAGAGCTTAATCAGTTTGATGGGCATTTACTTAGAGGGTCTGGGCCAGTTGGTCCTTCAGTGAAATGTTGTCTACGTATCTCACTATCGGAGCACCCTGAGAATGAAGCACAGCAAGTACAGAGGCCTAGGACCTTGGTTAAACCCAGAGATGAAATGGATAGGCCAAAAGGAAGGGCGATGAATTGAGAATTTTGGATTGTGTGTATTGTGGAGTACGTAGGTTGGTGTCACCCAGGTTTCTGACGTACAGTTGTGCTCAGAAGTGTGCATTCCCTGGCAGAAATGGTGACATTTTGGCATTGATATTGAACATATGACCGATCATGCCAAAAACTGTCTTTTATTTAAGGATCCCCATACCCTGGAATGTTTGGCCTTGGCACAGACACAAGCTGACACACACAGTTTACAATAGCAATGAATGGTTAATTTCCCACATCTGTGGCTTTTTAAATTGCAATTAGCGTCTGTGTATAAATAGTCAATGAGTTTGCTAGGTCTTACGTGGATGCAATGAGCAGGCTAGATACTGAGCCATGGGGAGCAGAAAAGAACTGTTAAAAGACCTGCGTAACAAGGTAATGGAACTTTATAAAGATGGAAAAGGGTATTAAAAGATATCCAAAGCCTTGAATATGTCAGTCAATACTGTTCAATCACTTATTAAGAAGTGGAAAATTCAGGGATCTCTTGATCCCAAGCCAAGGTCAGTTAGACCAAGAAAGATTGCATCCACACCTGCCAGGAGAATTGTTTGGGATACAAAGAAAAACCTCCACAGGTAACCTCAGGAGAAATGCAGGCTGCTCTGGGAAAATATGGTGTGGTGGTTTCAAGGAGCACAATACAATGATACCTGAACAAAAATGATCTGCATGGTCAAGTTGCCAGCCTTTACTGCGCCAATGCCACAAGAAAAGCCTGGTTACAATATGGGTGACACCACCTTCACGTGCCTCCCAGCTTCTGGAACACTGTAATCTGGTGTGAGGAGAACAAAATAGAGCTTTATGGTCACAACTATCAGCGCTGGGTTTGGAGAGGAAGAATACCATCTCCACTGTGAAGTGTGGTGGTGGCTCACTGATGTTTTAGGGGTGTGTGAGCTCAAAAGGCACCGGGGGGGATAGCCTGTGAAAATTGATGGCAAGATGAATGCAGCATGTTATAAGAAAATACTGGCAGACAATCTGCATTGTTCTGCAGGAAAGCTGCGCATGGGACACTCTCGGACTTTCCATCTCGACAATGACCCTAAGCACAAGGCCAAGCTGACCCTAGGGTTGCCACCTTCTCTTCAAGCCAAACCCAAATACTTTAGCTCCAAATGGCATTTTTTTTTTTAACGGGAAATGCTGTGGACTCTGGTGTAAAGGGGAACCTTCATATTATCCCGCCACTCTAGGGAGATCTCAAACGTGCGCTTCATACAAGACGACCAAAGACTTTGCATGACCTGGAGCCTGCTTCTGGGTGAAAAGAGTGTGGACAGAATTCTAAAAAGGAACAATATCTGCCTGTTTGTTTCGGGGACACCCTGAGTTTAGGTTTTCCATGTTTCATGCTATGGACTTGCTGTCCCCCTCCCCTCGGTGCTGCGTCTGGTTACGTAGGCGTATGCGGATTCCCCGGAGATTTAAATGGAAAGTGGGAGGCCGAGAATGCAGTTTGGGGATTAGAGCCAGGCTCTCTCTCTTAAGGGATGAGGATGGATAGTGACCCCCCCCCCATGTCACATGTCAGCGGCGGGGGCCTCCTGTCACCTCAGAGCTTGTTGAGGGATTTCTCCTTGTTAGGAAACATGTGGGGGGGATTATGGAGGATTACCTCCCCCTCCCTGAGTGCCGCTAAGCCAGGATTAGACCGCTGTTTGTGTATCCATCTCTTGTCACCCAATTAACCGTCAGCCTGACACGTCAAACATTGGCAGAGAGGAGCTCCTCTGGATCAGACACTGTGCATCCCGAGCCCCCCTTCTGTCCGAGGAAAGTCGTCTTCAGGCACCTTCAATGGCTGAGCTCCTCAAAGCGGCACTGTGGTTGTGGGTCCATCTCAGGACCTTCCATGGCTGAGCTCCTCATAGCAGCACCGTGGTTGGAGGTCCATCTCCAGGGACCTTCCATGGTTGAGCTCCTCATAGCGACACAGTGGTTGTGGGTCCATCTCAGGACCTTCCATGGCTGAGCTCTTCAAAGCGGCACTGTGGTTGGGGGTCCGTCTCAGGACCTTCCATGGCTTAGCTCCTCATTGTAGCACCATGGTTGAAGGTCCATCTCCAGGGACCTTCCATGGCTGAGCTCCTCATAGCGGCATGGTGGTTGGGGGGCCATCTCAGGACCTTCCATGGCTGAGCTCCTCATAGTGGCACTGTGGTTGGGGGTCCATCTCAGGACCTTTCATGGCTGAGCTCCTCATAGTGGCACCGTGGTTGGAGGTCCATCTCTAGGGACCTTCCATGGCTGAGCTCCTCATAGCGGCACAGTGGTTGGGGGTTCATATCAGGACTTTCCATGGCTGAGCTCCTCATAGCTGCACCATTGTTGGGGGTCCATCTCAGGACCTTCCATGGCTGAGCTCCTCTCAGCGGCACCGTGGTTGAGGGTCCACCTCAGGACCTTCCATGGCTGAGCTCCTTATAGCTGCACCGTTGTTGGGGGTCCACCTCAGGACCTTCCATGGCTGAGCTCCTCATAGCAACACCGTGGTTGGGGGTCCATCTCAGGACCTTCCACGGCTGAGCTCCTCATAGCGGCATTGTGGTTGGAGGTCCATCTCCCATCCACAAACGTGGTCCCCCCAATAGTTCTGAAGGGCCCCTCATCAACTCATTCACAATCTTCTTCAGTAGAAACTTTTAGGAAAGTCATTATAATCACATTGAAGCTGATCTGTCCTCTGATGGGATATATCCATACCGTGCAATAAAAGAGGACCTGTCACTAACATTACCCATCACAATATACAGAAACACGACCATTTCTCCGCCTTCTATCATTACAGAGCCATCCTGAGCTCCACTTGGTGACTGTGCCTAGGCTGAGATAACGTCATAAGTCTGCTGCAGGCGGGAGGAAACATTTCCTCAGTCTCCCCTCCCCCAGTGATCAGACTGTACATTGTTACTTAACTTACTTAACTTATTGTAGTCAGTCGTAAGGTTATCAGTCACTAGAGGCTGCAGCAGAGGCTGATCTGTGTCAGACCTTTGTGAACACAGCAAAAAAAAAAAAAAACGGCACAGGCACCAGGATTTACATAATTGTGTCATCTGAGAGTTGACATCTCAGTCTAGGACAAGGTGTCTGTGGATGATGCCTGAACAAAAATGGTACCGTCTGTGAATTCGGGCTCTGCTCTCTGCTTGCTGAACTATAGATACTGTATAACAGACCTGAGCAGAGTGTACAGTCAGAGTATACGGGGAGTACTCCGGGGATGGAGGAAATCATGGCTGCGGAGACTCGCGGGAAACTAGATGGAGATTCAAAGAAGTTGTTTAGAACTGCTGGAACTTGTAGTCTGTTATTGGCTGTGTGCTGCTAACTTAACACTGGGATTGCTGGGACTTGTAGTTCTATATTGGCTGTTTGCTGATAACTGAACACTGGGATTGCTGGGACTTGTAGTTCCATATTGGCTGTGTTCTGGTAGTTGGGCACTGGGATTGCTGGGACTTGTAGTTCCATATTGGCTGTGTTCTGGTAGTTGGACACTGGGATTGCTGGGACTTGTAGTTCCATATTGGCTGTGTTCTGGTAGTTGGACACTGGGATTGCTGGGACTTGTAGTTCCATATTGGCTGTGTTCTGGTAGTTGGACACTGGGATTGCTGGGACTTGTAGTTCCATATTGGCTGTGTTCTGGTAGTTGGACACTGGGATTGCTGGGACTTGTAGTTCCATATTGGCTGTGTTCTGGTAGTTGGACACTGGGATTGCTGGGACTTGTAGTTCTATATTGGCTGTGTTCTGGTAGTTGGATACTGGGATTGCTGGGACTTGTAGTTCCATATTGGCTGTGTTCTGGTAGTTGGACACTGGGATTGCTGGGACTTGTAGTTCTATATTGGCTGTGTGCTGGTAGTTGGGCACTGGGATTGCTGGGACTTGTAGTTCTATATTGGCTGTGTGCTGGTAGTTGGACACTGGGATTGCTGGGACTTGTAGTTCTATATTGGCTGTGTGCTGGTAGTTGGACACTGGGATTGCTGGGACTTGTAGTTCTATATTGGCTGTGTGCTGGTAGTTGGGCACTGGGATTGCTGGGACTTGTAGTTCTATATTGGCTGTGTGCTGGTAGTTGGACACTGGGATTGCTGGGACTTGTAGTTCTATATTGGCTGTGTGCTGGTAGTTGGGCACTGGGATTGCTGGGACTTGTAGTTCTATATTGGCTGTGTGCTGGTAGTTGGACCCTGGGGTTGCTGGGACTTGTAGTTCTATATTGGCTGTGTTCTGGTAGTTGGACACTGGGATTGCTGGGACTTGTAGTTCTATATTGGCTGTGTGCTGGTAGTTGGGCACTGGGATTGCTGGGACTTGTAGTTCTATATTGGCTGTGTGCTGGTAGTTGGACCCTGGGGTTGCTGGGACTTGTAGTTCTATATTGGCTGTGTTCTGGTAGTTGGACACTGGGATTGCTGGGACTTGTAGTTCTATATTGGCTGTGTGCTGGTAGTTGGATACTGGGATTGCTGGGACTTGTAGTTCTATATTGGCTGTGTGCTGGTAGTTGGACACTGGGATTGCTGGGACTTATAGTTCTATATTGGCTGTGTGCTGGTAGTTGGGCACTGGGATTGCTGGGACTTGTAGTTCTATATTGGCTGTGTGCTGGTAGTTGGACACTGGGATTGCTGGGACTTGTAGTTCTATATTGGCTGTGTGCTGGTAGTTGGGCACTGGGATTGCTGGGACTTGTAGTTCTATATTGGCTGTGTGCTGGTAGTTGGACACTGGGATTGCTGGGACTTGTAGTTCTATATTGGCTGTGTGCTGGTAGTTGGGCACTGGGATTGCTGGGACTTGTAGTTCTATATTGGCTGTGTGCTGGTAGTTGGACACTGGGATTGCTGGGACTTGTAGTTCTATATTGGCTGTGTGCTGGTAGTTGGGCACTGGGATTGCTGGGACTTGTAGTTCTATATTGGCTGTGTGCTGGTAGTTGGACACTGGGATTGCTGGGACTTGTAGTTCTATATTGGCTGTGTGCTGGTAGTTGGACCCTGGGGTTGCTGGGACTTGTAGTTCTATATTGGCTGTGTGCTGGTAGTTGGACACTGGGATTGCTGGGACTTGTAGTTCTATATTGGCTGTGTGCTGGTAGTTGGACACTGGGATTGCTGGGGCTTGTAGTTCTATATTGGCTGTGTGCTGGTAGTTGGGCACTGGGATTGCTGGGACTTGTAGTTCTATATTGGCTGTGTGCTGGTAGTTGGACACTGGGATTGCTGGGGCTTGTAGTTCTATATTGGCTGTGTGCTGGTAGTTGGACACTGGGATTGCTGGGACTTGAAGTTGCTGATTGGCTGTGTGCTGGTAGTTGGATCCTGGGACTTCTGGGACCTCCACCTCCTCCCTGTCTGAGCTCCTTCTTCCTTATACCAGCAAGGACTTTCTTCTAGTTTTGGGTGGAGTGGGGGAGGATTAGAACCCCTGTCTGATTGTTACTATCTGGGTCTCGGTTAGAGAGATTTCCCCCCACTTCCTGTCTGGTCTGGACACCACAAGTCCCAGCAATCTCAGTCTATAATATTTCCTCTGACCATACGCTTTCACTTGGAGAAGGTTTTTGCTGAGAGTCGTCACGCGGTCGCTCTTCGTGCCGTATCGGGGGAAACTGTCTGCCGGTTGAGTTGATCCATAATAGCGGCTGAAAGCCTTTGCGTACAATACACTTTATAGAAAATAGAGGAGTGAGCAGGCGGGGGCGAGCGGGAGACGCATTAGAAATAAAACTCGCGCTGAGGCTTTACGAGGATCCTTTCAGAGAATTGCTGCGGCAGCACTTTGCGGAAAGCGCGGCTGTGATCCCTCAGAGAATGGGAACTTTCATTGTATCTGGATGAGGTTCTCCGGTTCCTCTCGTTTTATTCAAACCAGCTGATTTCCCCATCTGCCTCTGTTCCCACTAAAAAACACATTAGTCAGCGTTATCATGGCGGCCTCAAATCTCCTCCTCGTTATCAGATCATTGGTATGAGTGAGGTGGAATTGCTTTGCAGTGGTTTATTCATCGTCTGGCAGAACCACCATTGATGCCTCTTAACCACCATTGAGGGGTTTGTACATTACGTATCCAGCACCAGTGTTGCCCCAGAGTTAGTGAAGGGCCGGTAATACGGGTCTGGTCTTGGCGTCCCATTAAGACATTGAACACTTGTGTAGGACGAGCAATTCAGCTTCATGCTTTCTTTCCACTCAGCAGGTCTTCAACTATGTGCCCCATGTCCACTACTGTGTGCCCCATGTCTACTACTATGTGCCCCGGTCTTCTGTCGCAAGCCCAAGGTCTTCTGATACATGCATTGGGTCTTCTTCTACCTGTCCCACTTCTACTGAGCACTCCAGGTCTCCTATTGCATGATTTGGGTCTTCTTCTTTGTACCCTGGGTCTTCTGCTGAGTACCCCTGGTCTTCTTCTGAGTGTCTGGATCTTATATTAAATGCCCCATGTCTCCTGATAGGTGAGTTGAGTCTTCTACCTGTCCCACATCTACTGAGCACCCCAGGCCTCCAGTTGCATGCTTTGGGCCTTCCTCATAGTCACCTGGGCCTTCTTCTGAGTGCTCTGAGACTTTTGGTGACCAACTCAGCTTTTCTGTTGAATGTTCAAGGTCTTCTACTGAGTGCCTGGGGTCTTCTGTTGAGTGTCTTGGATCTTCTAATGGGTGCCCCATGTCTTTGTCTGGGTGTCCTAGGTCTTCTGCTGAGTGCCATATGTCTTCTGATAGGTGCTCTAAATCTTCAACTTAGGGTCTTCTACTTTTGCTGAACGCCCAGACTGATGTTAAATAATCAGTCTTCTGCTGAAAACTCCAATTCTTCTGGATCTTATATTGAGTGTCACAAGTCTTCTACTGAGTGCCCCAGATGTTCTGCTGAGTGCCTGAAAACTTTTACTAGGTGCCCCCAGGTCTTATATTGGGCGCCTCTGGTCTTCTACTAAGTTAACTTGGTATTTTTCTGGGTCCCCTGAGTGTTCTGCTGAGTCCCAATGGGTCTTCTACTACCGTGTTTCCCCGAAAATAAGACCTAGCATTATTTTCAAGGAGGGCTGCAATATAAGCCCTACCCCAAAAATAAGCCTTAGTTTAAAATGCTTGTAAAATCCTATAATCTACTATATTACAGTAGTATATAATGTACAGTGTGTGTTTCTGTAATATAATTGTGGGGAAAAGAGCTCCGGCGGGTCACAGAAGTGCAGGGCGGCGCTATAATGAAGGTATTTGACACAATTATATTACAGAAACACACACATTGTACATTATATAATACTGTAATAGAATGGACTATAGGATTTTACAAGCATTTTAACTAAGTTCACAACTGGGGGTTCCTGTCAGGCAGGGAGAGAGAGGGGGGAGAAGACAGCACATTACATGGTAAGACCTACCCCAAAAATAGGTCCTACTGTGTCCTTTGTTGCCAAAATTAATATAAGACCCAGGCTTATTTTTGGGGGGGAAACACGGTAGGTGCCCTGGGTCTTCTATTGAATGCACTATGTCTTCTTCTGAATGTTCTTCTGTGTTCCAAGGCCTTCTACTGAGTGCCCCTGGCCCCAGGTGTTCTGCTAAGTGCCCGAAGTCCTCTACTAAGTGCCCTTGGTCTTCCACTAGGTTCCCCCACGTCTAATATTGAGTGCTTCTGGTCGTTTACTAATTGCCCTGGGTCTGCTGAGTGCACTGGGTCTTCTGAATATCCCATGTGTCTTCATCTGATTTTCAAGGCCATCTACTGAGTTCCCCTCATCTTCATCTAAGTGCCCCTGGTGTTCTGCTAAGTGCCCAAGGTCTACTACGTGTCCCAGGTCTGATAAGGGATGCACTGGAACTTCTTTTAATTGTCCTGCTTCTACTGAGTACCTCAGGTCACCTATTGCATGCTTTGGGTCTTCTTCTTAGTCACCTGGGTCTTCTGCTAATGTTCCGGGTCTTCTGAGTTTCAAAGCCCTTTACTGAGTGCCCTTTGTGTTCTGCTTAGAGCCCTAAGTTCTCTACTATGTGCCCCTGGTCTCTTGATAAGTGCACTGGAACTTCTTTTAACTATCCCACTTCTGCTGAGTACCTCGGATCTCCTATTGAGTCTTCTGAGTGCTGAGACTTTGGCTAGGCGCCCAAACTCTCACATTGAATGCTCAAAGTCTTCTGCTGAAAGCCCCAGATCTTCTTCTGAGTGTCTGGATCTTATGACGAGTGTCAAATTTCTTCTGTTGAGAGCATCAGGTCTTCTGTTGAGTGCATCAGCTCTTCATCTGGGTGCCCCAGATGTTCTGCTAAGTGCCTGAAGTCCTCTACTAGATTCCCTAGGTCTTCCACTAAGTGCCCCAGGTCTTACATTGAGTGCCTCTGGTCTTTCACTGAGTGAACTTGGTGTTTTTCTGGGTGCTCCAAGTGTTCTGCTGAGTGCCCATGGGCCTTCTGCTGAGTTCACTAGGTATTCTGCTGAATGTTCTTCTGAGATCCAAAGCCTTCTACTGAGTGCCCATGGTCTTAATCTGAGTGCCCCTGGTGTTCTGCTTAGTGCCCTAGGTCCTCTATTATGTGCCCCATGTCTCCTGATAAGCTAACTAGAACCTCTTTTAACTGTTCCACTTCTACTGAGTACCCTCAGGTCTCCTATGGAGTGCTTGGGGTCTTCTTCTGAGTGCCCTGGGATCTTTTGCTGAGCGTCCCGACTCTCCTGGTAAATGCTCAGAGTCTTCTGCTCAGTGCTGGGTCTTCTTCTGAATGTTCCCTCTACTGAGTGCCCTCTGTGTTCTACTTATTAGCACCCTAGGTCCTCTACTATGTACCCGCAGTGTTCTACTAGGCACCCCTGGTTGAGAGATATTTTTTAGGGTGAACTGTTTGTTTACAAATATCCATTTATGGTGGGGGGGGGGCGGCAAATAAGTAAAGCTTTTTGCCATGGAAGGTCTGCTTCAGCTGCTGGAACTGGATTTGATTTATATACGAACAAATACATTCTGAAAGGTTAAGGTCTCATGGACACAGACGCTTAGCAGCTCCTGTGTGCTGAGGCATGAAATCACTGGCACTTTCTGGTGCTCGGGGGGGGGGCCGCATGTGTTCTGTACAGCCACCAGAGCAAGTGAATAGCTGTATGCAGCTGTGCTGGTGTGAACGCTTATGGCTTCTGCATTAGCATTTACCCGCACATGTGCATATGGTGCTTCTCCTCAAATGCCTCACTTTGCAATTCCAATTTTTTTTGTGTGTTTTTTTTATTTATTTATTTATTTATTTATTTTTTTTATGGTGTGAATTATTATTTGAGATCAACCGGTTAGGACAATAACACAACCGAAGTGCAAAAACACATTTTGTGCCCTTTTTCTTATTTTTAAAAAAAAATGATTTATATGTTTTTGTCTTATTTTCTGGGGGTATTTATTGTTATGTCATGCATAGTTATGGTGATTGTTTAAAAAAATTGTTTAAAAAAAAAACAAAAAAAAAACACGAAAATAAACAAAAGTAACTTAAAATATGGAAAAAAAAGACATTTTATTTATTATTTTTCTTTTAGACAATAGAGAACCCAGAGATCTCCTGACATAACTGGTAACCCTGAATTAGTAAGAGATGGAAAGTAACAGCAGGCGAGCAGGTCTTCTACCTTGTGTCCTTGGGCCTTGTGTCCCAGGTCTGCCCCAGGTCTTCTGCTGAGTACCCCAAGTCTGCTACTGGTCTTCTGCTGAGTGCACTAGGTCTTCTTCTAACTATCCCACTTCTGCTGAGTATCCCAAGTCTGCTACTGAGTGCTCCAGGTCTTCTCCTGAATGCCTGGATCCTATATTGAGTGCCCCAAACCTTCTTCTGAGTGTCTGGATCTTATACAGAATACCACAGATCTTCTTCTGAATGTCTGGATCTTATAAATAGTGCCCCAAATCTTTTTCTGAGTGTCTGGATCTTATACAGAGTGGCCCAGGTCTTAAGTGTCTCATCTGGGTGTCCTAGGTTTTCTGCTGCGTGCCATAAGTCTTCTACTAGGTGCCCAGGTCTTCTGAGTACTCCAAATGTTCTGTTCAGTCCCCTAGGTCTTCTACTAGGTGCCCCAGGTCTTCTGCTGAGTGCCATAAGTCTTCTAATTAGTTCCCTAGGTCTTCTACTGAGGGTCCTAAGTCTTATACAGAGTGCCTTTTATTAGGTGTCCCTGTACTCTACTGAGTGCCCGAGTCTTATACTGAGTATCCTTTTTTTTTTTTGGGTGTCCAAAGTGTTCTGCGGAGTGCCCTAGGTCTTTTGTTAGGTTCCACTGGTCCTCTTCTGAGTGCCCCTGGTCTTCATTTGAGTGCTCCAAATGTTCTGCTCGGTTCCTTAGGTCTTCTACTAGGTGCCCAGGTCTTCTTTTGAGTACTCCAAATGTTCTGCTCAGGTCCCTAGTTCTTTTACTAGGTGGCCCTGGTCTTCTTCTGAGTACTCCAAATGTTCTGCTCAGTTCCCTAGGTCTTGTACTAGGTTCCCTCATGTCTTCTGCTGAGTGCCCCAGGTGTTCTGCTGAGTATCCTAATGCCGCGTACACACGAGCGGAATTTCCGTCGGAAAAATTTTGGATAGTTTTTCCGACGGAATTCTGCTCAAGCTTGGCTTGCATACACACAGTCACACAAAAGTTCTCTGAACTTTCGACCGTCAAGAACGCGGTGATGTACAACACTACGATGAGCCGACAAAATGAAGTTCAATGCTTCCGAGCATGCGTCAAATTGTTTCCGAGCATGCATGTTTTTTTGCGCGTCGGAATTGCATACAGACGAACAGAATTTCCGTCAAGAACTTTTTCTGTCGGAAAAATAGAGAACCAGCTCTCAATCTTTTGCTGGCAGAAATTCAGACAGAAAAAGTTGGATGGAGCATACACAATATATCCGACCAAAAGCTCCCATCACACTTTTTTTGATGTTGTTTTATTCATTTTAAATATTTGCAATTTTTGAACTCTCAAAGTGCTGATAGAGGGGAAAAAACAGATCCCCAAAATTCAATCATCAGAAAATGATTTGCCATCTCAGCCTGATAAATTTACAGATTAAACCTGGTGGGTGAATGTGCAGCGAATGTGCCGTTCATATTTATGTATCAGGTGAATGTTTCCGCACACTCCTTGTAGGACAGGTGTAGTGGGTGAATGTGCCGTTCACATTTATATATCAGGTGAATGTTTCCGCACACTCCTTGTAGGACAGGTGTAGTGGGTGAATGTGCAGCGAATGTGCCGTTCACATTTATATATCAAGTGAATGTTTCCGCACACTCCTTGTAGGACAGGTGTGGTGGGTGAATGTGCAGCGAATGTGCCGTTCACATTTATTTATCAGGTGAATGTTTCCGCACACTCCTTGTAGGACAGGTGTAGTGGGTGAATGTGCAGAAAATGTGCCGTTCACATTTATATATCAAGTGAATGTTTCCGCACACTCCTTGTAGGACAGGTGTGGTGGGTGAATGTGCAGCAAATGTGCCGTTCACATTTATGTATCAGGTGAATGTTTCCGCACCCTCCTTGTAGGACAGGTGTAGTGGGTGAATGTGCAGCAAATGTGCCGTTCACATTTATTTATCAGGTGAATGTTTCCGCACCCTCCTTGTAGGACAGGTGTAGTGGGTGAATGTGCAGCGAATGTGCCGTTCACATTTATGTATCAGGTGAATGTTTCCGCACACTCCTTGTAGGACAGGTTTGGTGGGTGAATGTGCAGCGAATGTGCTGTTCACATTTATATATCAGGTGAATGTTATCTGTGAACGGAATGTCTTGTCCCTGAACATCTGTATTGTGTCCGTCATTTGTATTTGTTCACACCGATGCGTCCTTCTTTATTCTTAGCCGTATATTTCCTTTTTTTTGGCGGTCTATTTTTACCGTATTCTTTTTTTCTCACTTTGTGTTGAAATCACGAGTTTCTATTTCCAGACTTTTGCTGAATTGGAGGAATTGGCGTTGTGTGTGATAGGTGTAGGCGATGTGCCGGATCGCGCAGTTCACGGCCGGCCAATCTGGAGCTGATTATAAGACGCAGAGCAGACGGATCCCGCCAGACGCGCTCTCCCGGACTGCGGATCTTCCATCTCCTCCGGGAATTTGCATTGCAAACTCTCTCTCCGTATGGAGACGGCGAGAGCTCAGAGCCTGCCAGGACCGCAGGAGACGCCGAGGGAACGTCCGGGGACCGCACACCTGGGGGGCCACAGAACATTATATACAGTATCTCACAAAAGTAAGTACACCCCTCAGTGACATTTGTGTAAATCTTTTCTTCTATCTTTTCATGTGACAACACTGAAGAAATGACACTTGTCTACAATGTAAAGTAGTGAGTGTACAGCTTGTATAACAGTGTAAATTTGCTGTCCCCTCAAAATAACTCAACACACAGCCATTAATGTCTAAACCGCTGGCAACAAAAGTCAGTACACCCCTAAGTGAAAATCTCCAAATTGGGCCCAATTAGCCATTTTCCCTCCCCGGTGTCATGTGACTCGTTAGTGTTACAAGGTCTCAGGTGTGAATGGGGAGCAGGTGTGTTCAATTTGGTGTTATCGCTCTCACTCTCTTGTCTACAGTCAAGCATGGTGGTGGGGGTGTCATGGTCTGGGGCTGCATGAGTGCTGCCGGCACTGGGGGGGCTACAGATCATTGAGGGAACCATGAATGCCAACATGTACTGTGATATACTGAAGCAGAGCATGATCCCCTCCCTTCAGAGACTGGACCGCAGGGCAGTATTCCAACATGATAACCACCCCAAACACACCTCCAAGACCACCACTGCCTTGCTAAAGAAGCTGAGGGTAAAGGTGATGGACTGGCCAAGCATGTCTCCAGACCTAAACCTATTGATCATCTGTGGGACATCCTCAAACGGAAGGTGGAGGAGCGCAAGGTCTCTAACATCCACCAGCTCTGTGATGTCATCATGGGGGAGGGGAAGAGGACTCCAGTGACAACCTGTGAAGCTCTGGTGACCTCCATGTCCAAGAGGGTTAAGGCAGTGCTGGAAAATAATGGCGGCCACACAAAATATTGACACTTTGGGCCCAATTTGGAGATTTTCACTTAGGGGTGTACTGACTTTTGTTGCCAGCGGTTTAGACATTAATGGCTGTGTGTTGAGTTATTTTGAGGGGACAGCAAATTTACACTGTTATACAAGCTGTACACTCACTACTTTACATTGTAGACAAGTGTCATTTCTTCAGTGTTGTCACATGAAAAGAGAGAAGAAAAGATTTACACCAATGTCACTGAGGGGTGTACTTACTTTTGTCAGATCCTGTAGATATATCACACGGAGGGAACGTCTGGGGACCGCACACCTGGGGGGGCCACAGGACATTATATAGATACACTCTCCAGAGACTTTATTAGGTCCTCCTTGCTAGTCCCGGTTGGACTCCCTTTTGCCTTCATTCTTGGTGGCATAAATACAACAAGGTGTTGGAAACGTTCCTCAGGGATTTTCCTCCATAGTGACCTGATAATATCACACAGTTCCTGCAGATTTGTCGGCTGCACATCCATAATGCCAATCTCCCATTCCACCACATCCCAAAGGTGCTCTATTGGATGAGATGTGGTGAGTGTGGAGGCCATTGGAGTACAGTGACCTCATTGTCCAGTGGTGAGATGATTGGAGCTTTGTGACATGGTACATTATCCTGCTGGAAGGAGCCATCAGAAGATGGGGACACTGTAGTCACTGGATATTTTCTCTTTTTCCCATCATTCTCTGTAAGCCCGAGAGATGATTGTGTGTGAAAACCCCAGAAATCTCAGACCGGCCCGTCTGCCACCAACAACCAACCGTGCCACGTTCAAAGTCACTTCCATCTAGGGTTGTCACCTCATCCCTTTACACCCGAACACATAATAATTACACAGATCTGAGGACGATTAAATGCAGATGAGGATCCAAGTGAGTTTAATTATCACCTTAATCAGCCCCAGAACCCGAGTAATCAATATGTGTTCAGGTTTAAAGGGATGAGGTGGCGATCATACTTCCATCTCCTTCCTTCCCCATTCTGATACAGCAAGTCACCTTCACCACGTCTAGATACCTAAATACATTGAGTCCCTGCCGTGTGATTGGCTGATTAGCAATGTGTGTTACTGAGCAACTGAACGAGTGTACCTAATAAAGTGGCCGGTGAGTGTATATCACACAGGACGGTATATAGATGTATATCACACAGGACGGTATATAGATGGATATCACACAGGATGGTATATAGATGGATATCACACAGGATGGTATATAGATGGATATCACACAGGACGGTATATAGATGGATATCACACAGGACGGTATATAGATGTATATCACACAGGATGGTATATAGATGTATATCACACAGGACGGTATATAGATGGATATCACACAGGACGGTATATAGATGGATATCACACAGGACGGTATATAGATGTATATCACACAGGACGGTATATAGATGTATATCACACAGGATGGTATATAGATGTATATCACACAGGACGGTATATAGATGTATATCACACAGGACGGTATATAGATGGATATCACACAGGACGGTATATAGATGTATATCACACAGGATGGTATATAGATGTATATCACACAGGACGGTATATAGATGTATATCACACAGGATGGTATATAGATGTATATCACACAGGACGGTATATAGATGTATATCACACAGGACGGTATATAGATGTATATCACACAGGACGGTATATAGATGTATATCACACAGGACGGTATATAGATGGATATCACACAGGATGGTATATAGATGTATATCACACAGGATGGTATATAGATGGATATCACACAGGATGGTATATAGATGGATATCACACAGGACGGTATATAGATGGATATCACACAGGACGGTATATAGATGGATATCACACAGGACGGTATATAGATGGATATCACACAGGATGGTATATAGATGTATATCACACAGGATGGTATATAGATGTATATCACACAGGATGGTATATAGATGGATATCACACAGGACGGTATATAGATGGATATCACACAGGATGGTATATAGATGTATATCACACAGGATGGTATATAGATGGATATCACACAGGATGGTATATAGATGTATATCACACAGGACGGTATATAGATGGATATCACACAGGATGGTATATAGATGGATATCACACAGGATGGTATATAGATGTATATCACACAGGACGGTATATAGATGTATATCACACAGGACGGTATATAGATGGATATCACACAGGACGGTATATAGATGGATATCACACAGGACGGTATATAGATGGATATCACACAGGACGGTATATAGATGGATATCACACAGGACGGTATATAGATGTATATCACACAGGACGGTATATAGATGGATATCACACAGGACGGTATATAGATGGATATCACACAGGACGGTATATAGATGGATATCACACAGGACGGTATATAGATGGATATCACACAGGACGGTATATATATATATATATATATATATATATATATCATATACATGACGGGATACATTGTACACGGATTGTATTGATCATCAGACTCCACGGTGGGCGGCCATGTTGCACATTTGCGTTGTAGGAGTGATCTGTATATAGTGAGGAGTGATCTGTATATAGTGAGGAGTGATCTGTATATAGTGAGGAGTGACCTGTATATAGTGAGGAGTGATCTGTATATAGTGAGTGGTGATCTGTATATAGTGAGGGGTGATCTGTATATAGTGAGGGGTGATCTGTATATAGTGAGGGGTGATCTGTATATAGTGAGGAGTGATCTGTATATAGTGAGGAGTGATCTGTATATAGTGAGGAGTGATCTGTATATAGTGAGGAGTGATCTGTATATAGTGAGGAGTGATCTGTATATAGTGAGGAGTGATCTGTATATAGTGAGGAGTGACCTGTATATAGTGAGGAGTGATCTGTATATAGTGAGTGGTGATCTGTATATAGTGAGGGGTGATCTGTATATAGTGAGGGGTGATCTGTATATAGTGAGGGGTGATCTGTATATAGTGAGGAGTGATCTGTATATAGTGAGGAGTGATCTGTATATAGTGAGGAGTGATCTGTATATAGTGAGGGGTGATCTGTATATAGTGAGGGGTGATCTGTATATAGTGAGGAGTGATCTGTATATAGTGAGGAGTGATCTGTATATAGTGAGGGGTGATCTGTATATAGTGAGGAGTGATCTGTATATAGTGAGGAGTGATCTGTATATAGTGAGGAGTGATCTGTATATAGTGA
Organism: Aquarana catesbeiana; assembly: GCF_042186555.1. Taxonomy (NCBI): domain Eukaryota; kingdom Metazoa; phylum Chordata; class Amphibia; order Anura; family Ranidae; genus Aquarana; species Aquarana catesbeiana. The sequence goes on along the minus strand of NC_133328.1, from coordinate 651,446,098 downwards.
GTGGTGATCTGTATATAGTGAGGGGTGATCTGTATATAGTGAGGGGTGATCTGTATATAGTGAGGGGTGACCTGTATATAGTGAGGAGTGATCTGTATATAGTGAGGGGTGATCTGTATATAGTGAGTGGTGATCTGTATATAGTGAGGGGTGATCTGTATATAGTGAGGGGTGATCTGTATATAGTGAGGAGTGATCTGTATATAGTGAGTGGTGATCTGTATATAGTGAGTGGTGATCTGTATATAGTGAGGGGTGATCTGTATATAGTGAGGAGTGATCTGTATATAGTGAGGGGTGATCTGTATATAGTGAGTGGTGATCTGTATATAGTGAGGGGTGATCTGTATATAGTGAGGAGTGATCTGTATATAGTGAGGAGTGATCTGTATATAGTGAGGGGTGAGTGATCTGTATATAGTGAGGAGTGATCTGTATATAGTGAGGGGTGATCTGTATATAGTGAGGGGTGAGTGATCTGTATATAGTGAGGAGTGATCTGTATATAGTGAGGAGTGATCTGTATATAGTGAGGAGTGATCTGTATATAGTGAGGAGTGATCTGTATATAGTGAGGAGTGACCTGTATATAGTGAGGAGTGATCTGTATATAGTGAGGAGTGATCTGTATATAGTGAGGGGTGATCTGTATATAGTGAGGAGTGATCTGTATATAGTGAGGAGTGATCTGTATATAGTGAGGGGTGATCTGTATATAGTGAGGAGTGATCTGTATATAGTGAGGAGTGATCTGTATATAGTGAGGAGTGATCTGTATATAGTGAGGAGTGACCTGTATATAGTGAGGAGTGACCTGTATATAGTGAGGGGTGATCTGTATATAGTGAGGGGTGATCTGTATATAGTGAGGGGTGATCTGTATATAGTGAGTGGTGATCTGTATATAGTGAGGGGTGATCTGTATATAGTGAGGAGTGATCTGTATATAGTGAGGAGTGATCTGTATATAGTGAGGGGTGATCTGTATATAGTGAGTGGTGATCTGTATATAGTGAGGGGTGATCTGTATATAGTGAGGAGTGATCTGTATATAGTGAGTGGTGATCTGTATATAGTGAGTGGTGATCTGTATATAGTGAGGGGTGATCTGTATATAGTGAGTGGTGATCTGTATATAGTGAGTGGTGATCTGTATATAGTGAGTGGTGATCTGTATATAGTGAGGGGTGATCTGTATATAGTGAGGAGTGACCTGTATATAGCGAGGGGTGATCTGTATATAGCGAGGGGTGATCTGTATATAGTGAGGGGTGATCTGTATATAGTGAGGGGTGATCTGTATATAGTGAGGAGTGATCTGTATATAGTGAGGAGTGATCTGTATATAGTGAGGGGTGATCTGTATATAGTGAGGGGTGATCTGTATATAGTGAGTGGTGATCTGTATATAGTGAGGAGTGATCTGTATATAGTGAGGAGTGATCTGTATATAGTGAGTGGTGATCTGTATATAGTGAGGGGTGATCTGTATATAGTGAGGAGTGATCTGTATATAGTGAGTGGTGACCTGTATATAGTGAGGGGTGATCTGTATATAGTGAGGGGTGACTTCCTATATGGTGACTTGTATAAAGGGAGGGGTGATCTGTATATAGTGAGGAGTGATCTGTATATAGTGAGTGGTGACTTCCTATATGGTGACTTGTATAAAGGGAGGGGTGATCTGTATATAGGGAGGGGGTGACCCGTATTTAGTGAGGAGTGACCTGTATATAGTGAGGGGTGACCTGTATATAGTGAGGGGTGACCCGTATATAATGAGGAGTGACCTGTATATAGTGAGGGGTGACCTGTGAGGGGTGACCTGTATATAGTGAGGGGTGACCTATATATACGGATATATGTATATACTAATTTGTAGGTCAGAGAGGAAATCTCTTCCTAACAGATGCTAAAAATTGATATGCTGACCCCAGTAGTAGGAGATCTAGGGGGAGGGACTTCCAGTGTGATGTCATAGTGATGTTTTACCTTTGTCTCTCCCGTAGGAAGCTGCTTCCTGTGTCTGGTTGATGTAGTCCCGGTGAAGAATGAGGATGGGGCTGTCATTATGTTCATCCTGAACTTTGAGGTGGTGATGGAAAAGGAGCACCTGACGTCTCCGAGCAAAAACACCAACCACCGGGTGCAGTCACACTGGTTCCCCTCAGGTAAGACCGCCACCGCCCCACCTTATGTTACCGGTACTGACGGAGAATTGTCTCAGACAGTCCTTTATAATCCACAGCAACCAATCACATCCTCACATTGGTCCTGATCTTTGCAGCCCCCATAAAGAGGACCTCTGTGGTTTACATGGGACATACATTGATGTGTGTGGTCTCTGAGGGTCGTACATTGATGTGTGTGGTCTCTGAGGGTCGTACATTGATGTGTGTGGTCTCTGAGGGTCGTACATTGATGTGTGTGGTCTCTGAGGGTCGTACATTGATGTGTGTGGTCTCTGAGGGTCGTACATTGATGTGTGTGGTCTCTGAGGGTCGTACATTGATGTGTGTGGTCTGTGAGGGTCGTACATTGATGTGTGTGGTCTGTGAGGGTCGTACATTGATGTGTGTGGTCTCTGAGGGTCGTACATTGATGTGTATGTGGTCTCTGAGGGTCGTACATTGATGTGTGTGGTCTCTGAGGGTCGTACATTGATGTGTGTGGTCTCTGAAGGTCGTACATTGATGTATGTGCTCTCTGAGGGTCTTACATTGATGTGTGTGGTCTGTGAGGTTCGTACATTGATGTGTGTGGTCTGTGAGGGTCGTACATTGATGTGTGTGGTCTCTGGGGGTCGTACATTGATGTGTGTGGTCTCTGAGGATCGTACATTGATGTGTGTGGTCTCTGAGGGTCGTACATTGATGTGTGTGGTCTCTGAGGGTCGTACATTGATGTGTGTGGTCTCTGAGGGTCGTACATTGATGTGTGTGGTCTCTGAGGGTCGTACATTGATGTGTGTGGTCTCTGAGGGTCGTACATTGATGTGTGTGGTCTCTGGGGGTCGTACATTGATGTGTGTGGTCTCTGAGGATCGTACATTGATGTGTGTGGTCTCTGAGGGTCGTACATTGATGTGTGTGGTCTCTGAGGGTCGTACATTGATGTGTGTGGTCTCTGAGGGTCGTACATTGATGTGTGTGGTTTCTGAGGGTCGTACATTGATGTGTGTGGTCTCTGAGGGTCGTACATTGATGTGTGTGGTCTCTGAGGGTCGTACATTGATGTGTGTGGTCTCTGAGGGTCGTACATTGATGTGTGTGGTCTCTGAGGGTCGTACATTGATGTGTGTGGTCTCTGAGGGTCGTACATTGATGTGTGTGGTCTCTGAGGGTCGTACATTGATGTGTGTGGTCTCTGGGGGTCGTACATTGATGTGTGTGGTCTCTGGGGGTCGTACATTGATGTGCGTGGTCTCTGAGGGTCGTACATTGATGTGTGTGGTCTCTGAGGATCGTACATTGATGTGTGTGGTCTCTGAGGGTCGTACATTGATGTGTGTGGTCTCTGAGGATCATACATTTATGTGTGTGTGGTCTGTGAGGGTCGTACATTGATGTGTGTGGTCTGTGAGGGTTGTATATTGATGTGTGTGGTCTCTGAGGGTTGTATATTGATGTGTGTGGTCTCTGAGGGTCGTACATTGATGTGTGTGGTCTCTGAGGGTCGTACATTGATGTGTGTGGTCTCTGAGGATCGTACATTGATGTGTGTGGTCTCTGAGGGTCGTACATTGATGTGTGTGGTCTCTGAGGATCATACATTTATGTGTGTGTGGTCTGTGAGGGTCGTACATTGATGTGTGTGGTCTCTGAGGGTCGTACATTGATGTGTGTGGTCTCTGAAGGTCGTACATTGATGTATGTGCTCTCTGAGGGTCTTACATTGATGTGTGTGGTCTGTGAGGTTCGTACATTGATGTGTGTGGTCTGTGAGGGTCGTACATTGATGTGTGTGGTCTCTGGGGGTCGTACATTGATGTGTGTGGTCTCTGGGGGTCGTACATTGATGTGTGTGGTCTCTGAGGGTCGTACATTGATGTGTGTGGTCTCTGAGGATCGTACATTGATGTGTGTGGTCTCTGAGGGTCGTACATTGATGTGTGTGGTCTCTGAGGATCATACATTTATGTGTGTGTGGTCTGTGAGGGTCGTACATTGATGTGTGTGGTCTGTGAGGGTTGTATATTGATGTGTGTGGTCTCTGAGGGTTGTATATTGATGTGTGTGGTCTCTGAGGGTCGTACATTGATGTGTGTGGTCTCTGAGGGTCGTACATTGATGTGTATGTGGTCTGTGAGGGTTGTATATTGATGTTTGTGGTCTCTGAGGATCGTGCATTGATGTGTGTGGTCTGTGAGGGTTGTATATCTATGTGTGTGGTCTCTGAGGGTCATATATTTGGTGGGTTTTGCCCATGCAGGTTGTCTATTGGCTCAGAGTGTGCATTACCAAATGTTCTTTTCTTGCAGGTCGCGGGAAGTCCTTCCGCCTGAAGCTCCCCACCTTATTGGCTCTAACAGGCAGCAAGCAGTCTCTGCCCCAGGAGGACCCCGATGTAGTGGTCGTGGACTTCAACAAGCACACCAGTGACTCGGTGGCCCTGGAAGATGTCAGCACCACTCCAGCTGAGAACTGCATTGGCTCTAGGCCTGAGGACCAGCAGGCGTTGATCGGCATCGCGGAGTCAAAGGTTTTCCCGGAGGACGATGGCGGTAAAGATTCAGTGGTTCAGTCTTCTCCACGTATGGACAAGGATCACCTCAACCTCGACATGTCCTTTTCCAACTGCAGCCTCACCCGCAGCCGCTCCCGTGAGAGCTTCTACAGCATCCGCAGGGCGTCCTCCGTGGATGAAATCGAGGCCATGAAGGTGGACTTGGACAAGAAGTTCAGGAGTCGCAACTCCAGCACAGGTAGGTCAACCCCGAGATATATTCCAACCAACACATTTCGTTATTGAGTTGACTTTTTTGAAGACCTTCTAATTCAACAAGAAGGATAAGATTTGTGGTGTACTGTATTGTTACCACCTCTCTGTAGTGGAAGGGTGTAAGTGAGGAGGAGACGTGTACCCTGCAAAAGTGATTACCGAAGGAGAGACCTCTGAAGCCGAGTTACTGTTCTGTAATGAGGAGGTTCCTGTCTGATTAGAAGATGGTAAAAGTGGTAGCAAGTCAAAAAAGAATGGGAAATTCCCCCTGGGGGGGGGTTAGTGGCATAATGATGTAAGGATCATATAGTAAAAGTATATTGAAATTATTTATTGATACAGATGGCAACGTACAGGTTATTCATCAATTATACAAAAGAATATATACTCTGGTTACGGGCATGTCTCAAAGAATATTTCATCAATATATGGCAATACAATACAGTTAAAATATTAAAAATTTTATTGACATCCACATGAATACACTGACGCGTTTCGACCAATGATGCGGTCTTCTTCAGGGGATTTGTATTCTGGTGAAATACATCAAAAAAGTTCATTATTCTAACACTTTATAGCGTACTAGCATCTATGTAAATGTAATGTTATATTAGTATATTTACCACTAGAAGGATGAATTCCAAAAAACTGTCGCATATCCAGAGATAAAAGAACTAAAAAACCCCCCGGGGGAATTTCCCATTCTTTTTTGATAATCTTTTGGGGTGTGCGTCTGACTCCAGTTCATGTGTTTTTTTTCTGTAAAGTGCTGGCAAGTGGAAAGTAAATTGAGTGGAAAGTGTGATGAAGAGGATTGTAGCACCTTCTGGTGGGGCGTTGTTTTGCCAGTTCCAGGACCAGGGCCTTACTGTAGGACATAAACATAAGGGTAACGCCACCTCCTATTCCATAATGGTTGCTACCTTGTGACATTCCGGATCAGCCTGGGTGTGGGTGGCCCATGGTCCCATAGCACAAAACCTTCTCCATTTACTTAGCTTGCACTAATGTGTAATATAGTCTTATAGACCAGGCCAAGAGGGGAACTCTCAATGCTCTAGATTGTTCCTATAGACCAGACCAAGAGAGGAACTCTCAATGCTCTAGAATACATTGTTTCTATAGACCAGATCAGGAGGAGAACTCTTATGCCGCGTAGACAAGGCCGGATTTCTGACAGAAAAAGTCCAATGGGAGCTTTCAGTCGGACATTCCGACCGTGTGTATGCCCCATCGGACTTTTTCTGTCTGCATTTCCGATGGACTCAGATATAGAACATGTTCTAAATCTCTCCATCGGAAATGCCGTTTAGCCCGTTGACAAGTCTGGCCGTGTGTACGCGGCATTAGTGCTCTAGATTGTTCCTATAGACCAGAACAGGAGGAGAACTCTTAGTGCTCTAGATAGTCCCCCTCCTGATCTGGTCTATAGGAACAATCTAGAGCACTAAGAGTTCTCCTTGTCTGGTCTATAGGAACAATCAGTGCTCTAGATTGTTTCTATAGACCAGGCCAAGAAGGGAAATCTCAATGCTCTAGATTGTTCCTATAGACCGGACCAGGAGGGGAACTCTCAGTGCTCTAGATTAGGGATCTCCAATCTACTTCCCTCCAGCTGTTGCGGAACTACATGTCCCATGAGGCATTGCAAAACTCTGACATTCACACACATGACTGGGCATGATGGGAATTGTAGTTCCTGAACAACTGGAGGGCCATAGGGTGGAGAACCCTGCTCTAGATTGTTCCTATAGACCAGACCAAGAGGGGGAACTCTCAATGCTCTAGATCAGGATCTAGGGCTCTACACACTTCTGTGTACAAGCACCAAATCCTATATTTCACAAATATTGGTGGGCAAAAAATATCCCTTTCAGAGTCCCCCCTTACATCCGGAGTCCCCACTTACAGTGCCTTGCAAAAGTATTCACCCCCCTAGGCATTTTTTGTGTTTTTTGTTGCCTCACAACCTGGAATTAACATGGATTGTTTGAGGATTTGCATCATTTCATTTACAGAACACGCCCACAACTTTGAAGATGTTTTTTTTTTTTATTGTGAACAAACAACAAATAGGACAAAATAACAGAAAAAGTCAATGTGCATAACTATTCACCCCCCTAAAGTCAATACTTTGTAGAGACACCTTTTGTGGCTATCACAGCTCCAAGTCTCTTTGGATAAGTCTCTATGAGGTGCCCATTCCTCCTTGCAAAACTGCTCCAGCTCCTTCAAGTTGGATGGTTTGCACTTGTGAACAGCAATCTTTAAGTCTGACCACAGATTTTCTATTGGATTGAGGTCTGGGCTTTGGCTAGGCCATTCCAACACATTTCCACGTTTCCATTTAAACCACTCATTGTCCTGCTGGAAGGTGAACCTCCATCCTAGCCTCAAATCACACACAGAGTGCTACAGGTTTTACTCAAGAATATCCCTGTATTTAGCACCATCCATCTTTCCCTCAACTCTGACCAGTTTCCCAGTCCCAACTGCTGAAAAACATCCCCACAGCATGATGCTGCCACCACCATGTTTCACAGTGGGGATGGTTGTTCTTTGAGTGATGTGATGTGTTGAGTTTGCCCCAGACATAGCGTTTTCTTTGATGGCCAAAAAGTTCAATTTTAGTCTATTAGTTATCAGACCAGAGCACCTTCCTCCATACATTTTGGGAGTCTCCCACATGCGCTTTCCCAAACTCAAAACGTTCTATTTTGTTTTTTGGTGAAAGTAATGTCTTTCTTCTGGCCACACTGCCATAAAGCCCAACTCTATGGAGCGTACAGCTTATTGTGGTCCTATGTACAGATACTCCAGTCTCTGCTGTGGAACTCTGCAGCTCCTCCAGGGTTACCTTAGGTCTCTGTGCTCCTCTCTGATTAATGCCCTCCTTGCCCGGTCTGTGAGTTTTGGTGTGCGGCCGTCTCTTGGCAGGTTTGCTGTTGTGCCATGTTCTTTCCATTTGGTTATGATAGATTTGATGCGGCTCCTAGGGATCATCAAAGATTTGGATATTATTTTATAACCTAACCCTGACTTGTACTTCTCAACAACATTGTCCCTTACTTGTTTGGAGAGTTCCTTGGTCTTCATGGCAGTGTTTGGTTAGTGGTGCCTCTTGCTTAGGTGTTGCAGCCTCTGGGGCCTTTCACAAAGGTGTGTCTATGTAATGACAGATCATGTGACACTTAGATTGCACACAGATGGACATCATTTCACTAATTATGTGACTTCTGAAGATAATTGGTGGCACCAGAGCTTTTTATGGGCTTCATAACAAAGGGGGTGAATACATACCCACATGACAATTATCAGTTTTTTTATTTCTGAAAAATAGTTTAATGTAGGGGTGCACTGAATGGGTTTTTTGGTGCCGAAACTGATACCGAAAATGAAAAATACACTAGGCCGAAAACAGAAACCGAAATTGACTGATACCGAAAATGGCTTTTTTTTTTTTATATATTAAACAGAAAAATTATTTAATACATAAAATTGTGTTATATACGTTATATTATTCATATTTAACTTAATCCATTAATTTCATGAATAAAAGAATAGTACAGTCCAGTAATGTAAATATGTACTTTAATAAAAAGCAACCCACATAAATTGGCGACAGAAGATAAAATCAAATAAAATGCAAAATTATAATAAATTAAAGTAACTACAGCATATCCTGCAGTGCAGACTGCAGTCAGTGCACATTGCACCATAACAACAAAATAAAATAAAAACAAAACAAAAAAAGGCATAAAAAATAATAAATATAAAAATGCCTAAGACTAAGTCTAAGAAGTAAGAAGATTTTTTTTTATTTTATTAATTTTCAACTTAAATCAGAACTAGTAATTCAGTTCTCTCCCTAAGGTGTCAGCGGCTGGATGTGCGATATAAAAGTGTATATATGTAGCTGCGGGTTACATACATAGTCATACAGTAGACTGCACTGTGTTCCCGCCCCGGGTATGGGCGGAGACTTGCAGCGGTGCTCAGCCAATGACAGCAAGCAATGTAGACTAGTGTGTGTTTCTGGAAGTCTCCGCCCATACCCGGAACACAGTGCGGTATATACCGTTTTGCATTTGCACATGCAGCCGGCGGACAGCTTAGGGAGAGACATAGTTTGGCCCAACAACAACAAACTATTTATGTACAGTAGTTCAAAATCTGGAGTTCTCTCTTAAATTGAAGAAGTGCAAAAAACTGTAGAAGAACTACAATGAACAACCAACAAATGTCACAACTAGACAATTGGAACATACTAGGTAGTCAGTCATACTATGTTGTATGTTCCAATTGTCCAATAGCACAGTCCAATACCAATTCATTTACTATGTTCAGCATGGTAAATGAACTGGTCTATGCTACGGATTTATAAATCTATTTCAGTAAAAGTGGCAGATTTCGCTTTAGGAACAAAAGCTGTTCAGCTTTCTCACAGGAGAGACGGTTTCCCTTCTCATAAAGAATATGAGATGCTAGACTGGATAGTCTCTGACTCTCTGTACTGGTGCTTGGAGCAGATAAATATCTGCGTGCAATCTGTGCAAGCAAAGGAAAACGCTCTTTGTTGATGCGCCAGTACTCAAGGGGATTGTCGCTTCTGGCGATAGGCTGTTCAGCTAAATAAACGTCCAGCTGTTGGGTAGCTGCACTTGTTGTGGCACCGCTTTGGATTGAGGTGCATTCGTGTAAAATTTCTTCAAACATATCAGATATGGAGGGAGCGTGTTCCTCTTCACTTGTATGCAGCCGTTTCTTCTCACTTTCCTCTGTGCGACACCTCGAAACTCCTTCACCAGATACTTCCACCACCTCCATTTGTTCCAGTATCATTTCCCGTGCACGCTGCTTTTTCTCCACATTAAAATAATGCTTTTTAAATCGAGGATCTAGAACGGTTGCAATGCAGTACAGAGGGTTGGACTCGGTGTCTCGAAGCCGGTTGGTAACGGCCTCCAGTAGAGTGGTTTTAGCCGTTTTTATGCCATAGTCTGTTTCTACCTCTTTTCCAAGCAGACGCTTCAGTGCAGCAATCAAGGGGATAACTTCAGCAATGGAAGCATTATCTGAGCTTATTTCTTTTGTTTACTGTTCAAATGGAGATAGAAGAGACAAACTATTTTCAACTAACGTCCACTGATGTGCGCTCAACGTTGCCGGCAGCTCGTAATCTGCAATGTATGCAGCTAAAACACGCTTTTGTTCGAAAAAGACTTTACAGCATATAGTAGGTGCTGTTCCAACGAGTGGCCACATCTTGCTGCAGTCGTTTAGGTGCCATTCCAAACTGCATCTGCAAAGCTTGTAATCTGGAGTAAGCAAGCGGAGAATGCTTAAAGTGACCCACAATTTTTCTTCCTTTTGATACGATTTCAGATATGGTGCGCTGACTCAGCAATCCTTCATTCACAGCCAATTGTAGCGTGTGTGCCATGCACGGTATGCTTTTAAGTTCACTGTCCTCCATTGCCTTTGCCATGTTCCGCGCATTATCTCAGACGATCAAATGCACTTTAGGACTTCTCAATGTGCCAAGTGTCAAGCATGGTTTTTAAAGCATCAGATATTGCTGCTGCAGTATGTGATCCAACAAACTCGCGTGCGTTAAGTAGGATGTTCTGCAATTGAAATTTGCCATGCACTGCGCTGTCAGGCTGAGCATGCTCGTTGGATTGACGTCTGAACTCCAAATGTCGGTAGTAAAACTGATTGCTATGATGTTGGTAGTCATGAGCTCCTGAATGTGTTTTCTAACACTGCTAAACAATTCATGTAGACGGGTATCTGTAAAGTAGCGTCTGCTTGGTAGTGAGTAACGCGGCTCAATATGTTGCATGAGCCTACGGAATCCAACGTCCTCCACAACAGAGAATGGCTGGTCCTCTAATGCAATAAATTCCATAATTTTATCTGTAATGGCACGAGCTTCGGGACTGTCACTTGTAAATGTTTTAACCTTTTCAAAGACTGTGGCCACAGATGGTGTTGAGCCTGAGGCACTTTTTGGGAGCGGCGCTGTTTTCTTGTATTCTGTATGCTGGATGACGTGTTTTCAGGTGGTGTATCAAACCTAAGATGTTGAAAAATGCCCTGGCGCTGTACCCCCTCTTGAAATTTCTGCTGAGCAAAGACTACAGATTGCAAATTTGGGGACTTTATCAGAAACTTTAAAATATTTCCACACTGCAGACATGGTTCACTTTTCCTGGTAGCGCAGAATAATAGCATAGAACAATTTTTTATAGTGGGAGTGAAATCTGAGTGGGGGGGGGGGGGGGCGAAATCAATTTAAAAGCTAAACCCCAGGAGGCAGCTTTAAAAAATAAAAAACTAACCAATCTTTTTTTTTTTTTTTTTTTTTTTTTTTTTTTTTTACGGTGCAGCTCTTGCCATGCAAGGTAGTTATGTCTGCACTGCAGTACATCTGACTTGTACCAAAAAGATAATTGAACTGATTAAATTTGATTTGAAATGGAATGGATTGCTTTCAAATAGCATTTGCATGCTTTTTAGCTATTCTGTAGTATACTATAAACTTCATGTGCTTGTTGTCATTGAATTTGTCACTTTGTCAGTGTAGTATTATAAGTAATACTACACTGACATGACAGCAAGCACATTCATTTTTTAAACATGGCACTATGCAATAAATTATACTATATATTTATTAAATATATATAACTATACTACACTGACAAAGTGACAACGTCACCCACTGGTTCATCCCACCGCTACTGCGCATGAGCGATTTTCGGCGCCATTATCGGCACGGATTCTCTTTCTGCAAATTTCCGAAAAAAACATTTTCGGCCAATCTGTTTTGGCGGCCGAAATTTCAGTGCATCCCTAGTTTAATGTATATGTTTTTCTAATTTTACTTCACCAACTTAGACTCTTGTGTTCTGATCCATCACATATAATTCAGATTAAAAAAAACATTGAACTAAAGGCTGTATCGTAACAAAATGGGTAAAAAGCCAAGGGGGTGAATACTTTTGCAAGGCACTGTATATGAGAGCCCCCTTTACATCCAGAGTCCCCCCTTACAACATAAGAAGTGGAGATCATAAGTAGCCTCTGTTGACCTTAAAGTGGTATTACAGCACCTGCCGCCGATATTGTGTTTCCAGCGCGATAGGATTGCGCTGGAAATCACCGCTGCGAGGCTGTGCTTCTCGCGCTCGCCGACCCCACAAGATGCCGCGCAGCCATAGGAATCCATTGGGGGCGGCGAGCGGGAGGAGCGACAGAGAATAGGAATTTATTGGGGGCGGTGAGCGGGAGGAGCGACAGAGAATAGGAATCCATTGGGGGCGGCGAGCGCGAGGAGCGACAGAGAATAGGAATCCATTGGGGGTGTGAGCGGGAGGAGCGACAGAGAATAGGAATCCATTGGGGGCAGCGAGCGCGAGGAGCGACAGAGAATAGGAATCCATTGGGGGTGTGAGCGGGAGGAGCGACAGAGGATAGGAATCCATTGGGGGCGGCGAGCGGGAGGAGCGACAGAGAATAGGAATCCATTGGGGGTGTGAGCGGGAGGAGCGACAGAGGATAGGAATCCATTGGGGGCGGCGAGCGGGAGGAGCGACAGAGAATAGGAATTCATTGGGGGCGGTGAGCGGGAGGAGCGACAGAGAATAGGAATCCATTGGGGGCGGTGAGCGGGAGGAGTGACAGAGAATAGGAATTCATTGGGGGCGGTGAGCGGGAGGAGCGACAGAGAATAGGAATCCATTGGGGGCGGCGAGCGGGAGGAGCGACAGAGAATAGGAATCCATTGGGGGCAGCGAGCGCGAGGAGCGACAGAGAATAGGAATCCATTGGGGGTGTGAGCGGGAGGAGCGACAGAGAATAGGAATCCATTGGGGGCAGCGAGCGCGAGGAGCGACAGAGAATAGGAATCCATTGGGGGTGTGAGCGGGAGGAGTGACAGAGGATAGGAATCCATTGGGGGCGGTGAGCGGGAGGAGCGACAGAGGATAGGAATCCATTGGGGGCGGTGAGCGGGAGGAGCGACAGAGAATAGGAATCCATTGGGGGCGGTGAGCGGGAGGAGCGACAGAGAATAGGAATCCATTGGGGGCGGTGAGCGGGAGGAGCGACAGAGAATAGGAATCCATTGGGGGCGGTGAGCGGGAGGAGCGACAGAGAATAGGAATCCATTGGGGGTGTGAGCGGGAGGAGCGACAGAGAATAGGAATCCATTGGGGGCAGCGAGCGCGAGGAGCGACAGAGAATAGGAATCCATTGGGGGTGTGAGCGGGAGGAGCGACAGAGAATAGGAATCCATTGGGGGCAGCGAGCGCGAGGAGCGACAGAGAATAGGAATCCATTGGGGGCGGTGAGCGGGAGGAGCGACAGAGGATAGGAATCCATTGGGGGCGGTGAGCGGGAGGAGCGACAGAGAATAGGAATCCATTGGGGGCGGTGAGCGGGAGGAGCGACAGAGAATAGGAATCCATTGGGGGCGGTGAGCGGGAGGAGCGACAGAGGATAGGAATCCATTGGGGGCGGTGAGCGGGAGGAGCGACAGAGAATAGGAATCCATTGGGGGCGGTGAGCGGGAGGAGCGACAGAGAATAGGAATCCATTGGGGGCGGTGAGCGGGAGGAGCGACAGAGAATAGGAATCCATTGGGGGCGGTGAGCGGGAGGAGCGACAGAGGATAGGAATCCATTGGGGGCGGTGAGCGGGAGGAGCGACAGAGAATAGGAATCCATTGGGGGCGGTGAGCGGGAGGAGCGACAGAGAATAGGAATCCATTGGGGGCGGTGAGCGGGAGGAGTGACAGAGAATAGGAATTCATTGGGGGCGGTGAGCGGGAGGAGCGACAGAGAATAGGAATCCATTGGGGGCGGCGAGCGGGAGGAGCGACAGAGAATAGGAATTCATTGGGGACGGCGGCGGGAGGAGCGACAGAGCTCGGTGCTGGCTCCTGCGATGGGGTTCGCAGGTGTCAATCTCGCCGTTAACAGCGGCAAGATTGACACAATATCGGCGGCACCTACTGTACACCCAAAAAATAAACGTTTCTTATGTTGCAGATTACCAATTCTTAGATGTGACGTCTGCATTTGTTTTTAATTTTTAGGCTTTCTTTCCTTTATTTTCATCTGATCCAGCCAGTAAATCTGGTGTTTTTCTAACAGAACAAGCTCTCCATGTAGCAGTTGCATGGATGAGACAAACCATTTATCACTGGCAGAGGTGCTTACAATGATCAGCTTTTATTTACTGATGTAAAACCTTTATCCCAAAAGGAAAAAAAACTGTTACTGTAACTGATTATAGAGTGTGATCTGGAGTTTGGCTTCAATCTGTTAGTCCATCTCCCTTCCCCCCCCCCCAGACTGACAATGCTGCTGTCCCCTATGCTCCTTCCTCCTGAGTGGGGGCGCTCTAATACAGTGAGAAAACAGAGGGAAAAAAGCCTAAAAAAATAAACAGAATGCAGCCACCACATCTAATGACTGGTAAGCTTCAATATTTGAGGCTTTGGGTTTTGTGACCCCATATGGGAGATTCTCCTCCACTTCCTTTCCTGTGACCCCCATATGGGAGATTATACTTCACTTCCTTTCCTGTGACCCTCATATGGGAGATTCTCCTCCACTTCCTTTCCTGTGACCCCCATATGGGAGATTATACTTCACTTCGTGTTCTGTGACCCCGTGTGGGAGATTCTCCCTCACTTCCTTTCCTGTGACCCACATATGGAAGATTATACTTCACTTCCTGTCCTGTGTCACCCAAATGGGAGATTCTTCCTCACATCCAGTCCTGTGACCCCATATGGGAGATTCTCCCTCACTTCCAGTCCTGTGACACCCAAATGAGAGATTCTTCCTCATATCCAGTCCTGAGAACCCATATGGGAGATTCTCCCTCATTTCCTGTCCTGTGACCCACATATGGGAATTTCCCCCTCACTTCCTGTCCTGTGACCTCATATAGGATATTCTCCATCACTTCCTGTCCTGTAACACCCATGTGGGAGATCCTTCCTCATTTCCTGTCCTGTGACCACATGTGGGAATTTCCCCCTCACTTCCTGTCATATGAACCCACATGGAAGATTCTCCCTCACTTCCTCTCCTGTGATTCCGTATGGGAGATTCTCCTTTACTTCCTGTCCTATGACATCTGTGAGCTTTGTCTGGAGTTCCCCTTTATTGAGATCTGTGACATCCCTGTATAGGGGTTCTGTTTTCTCTGGAGCTCCCCTTTAAAAAAAAAAATCTGTGACATCCCTGTAGGGGGGTTCTGTTCTGATTTGTCCTGAGTTCCCCTTTAATGATTGGCTCTCAGAGGTTCTCCGTAGGGTCGGTTCTGTTCTGTTTTGTCTGGAGTTCCCCTTTAATGATTGACTCTCAGAGGTTCTCCGTAGGGTCGGTTCTGTTCCGTTTTGTCCGGAGTTCCCCTTTAATGATTGGCTCTCAGA
This sequence comes from Aquarana catesbeiana, assembly GCF_042186555.1. NCBI lineage: Eukaryota > Metazoa > Chordata > Amphibia > Anura > Ranidae > Aquarana > Aquarana catesbeiana. Next base: position 651,430,707 of record NC_133328.1, on the reverse strand, counting down.
GGTTCTTTATAGGGTCGGTTCTGTTCTGTTTTGTCTGGAGTTCCCCTTTAATGATTGGCTCTCAGAGGTTCTCCGTAGGGTCGGTTCTGTTCTGTTTTGTCTGGAGTTCCCCTTTAATGATTGACTCTCAGAGGTTCTTTATAGGGTCGGTTCTGTTCCGTTTTGTCCGGAGTTCCCCTTTAATGATTGGCTCTCAGAGGTTCTCCGTAGGGTCGGTTCTGTTCTGTTTTGTCCGGAGTTCCCCTTTAATGATTGGCTCTCAGAGGTTCTCCGTAGGGTCGGTTCTGTTCTGTTTTGTCTGGAGTTCCCCTTTAATGATTGGCTCTCAGAGGTTCTCCGTAGGGTCGGTTCTGTTCTGTTTTGTCCGGAGTTCCCCTTTAATGATTGGCTCTCAGAGGTTCTCCGTAGGGTCGGTTCTGTTCTGTTTTGTCCGGAGTTCCCCTTTAATGATTGGCTCTCAGAGGTTCTCCGTAGGGTCGGTTCTGTTCTGTTTTGTCCGGAGTTCCCCTTTAATGATTGACTCTCAGAGGTTCTCCGTAGGGTCGGTTCTGTTCCGTTTTGTCCGGAGTTCCCCTTTAATGATTGGCTCTCAGAGGTTCTTTATAGGGTCGGTTCTGTTCTGTTTTGTCTGGAGTTCCCCTTTAATGATTGGCTCTCAGAGGTTCTCCGTAGGGTCGGTTCTGTTCTGTTTTGTCCGGAGTTCCCCTTTAATGATTGGCTCTCAGAGGTTCTCTGTAGGGTCGGTTCTGTTCTGTTTTGTCCGGAGTTCCCCTTTAATGATTGGCTCTCAGAGGTTCTCTTTAGGGTCGGTTCTGTTCTGTTTTGTCCGGGGTTCCCCTTTAATGATTTGCTTTTAGAGGTTCTCCGTAGGGTCGGTTCTGTTCTGTTTTGTCCGGAGTTCCCCTTTAATGATTGGCTCTCAGAGGTTCTCCGTAGGGTCGGTCCTGTTCTGTTTTGTCCGGAGTTCCCCTTTAATGATTGGCTCTCAGAGGTTCTCCGTAGGGTCGGTTCTGTTCTGTTTTGTCCGGAGTTCCCCTTTAATGATTGGCTCTCAGAGGTTCTCTGTAGGGTCGGTTCTGTTTTGTCCGGAGTTCCCCTTTAATGATTGCCTCTCAGAGGTTCTCCGTAGGGTCGTTTCTGTTCTGTTTTGTCCGGAGTTCCCCTTTAATGATTGGCTCTCAGAGGTTCTCCGTAGGGTCGGTTCTGTTTTGTCCGGAGTTCCTCTTCAATGTGCTATCCATAGGGCTGGTCCTGTGCTCTCCTCTTCCTGAGGATGGGGGCGGAGCCGGGACCGATCACAATGATGACCTCAGCAGCCCATCAATGCTCCTCAGTGGACGGCTAATGGCTGCCTGTGCTGTGGCGGCTCTCTGGCTCTCCATTCCCCTCCCTCCATCGGGGAAGACCTCGGTAATGATAATCCGGAGAGGAGAAACGGCCAATTCATTACCGGCTGAGCTGATTATCCGGAACCTTCCTCCGTAATCCCATCTCATAACCGGATTCCCCTCATTAACCCGGGGACTGGGACTTCTAATTGGTCCGACTTTTCCCATCAATCTTATTGGTCAGAATTTATAGTATGTTTTTTTTTTTTTTGTTTTGTACGGAAGTGAGAGATCAGAGCCCCAGCAGGTCACCCTAGTGGATGACGCGGGCTCACCCAAGGTACGGGTCTAAGCACTAACCAGTGTTCACCAGAGCTCCTGATGGTGGGGATGGGTTTTGCTGTGTATTAGTACCAAGTCTCAGTCCTCAGGATCGCCCCACCAGGAGGTGAGCAAGCCGGGGTCCAGTAGCAGATATAGCAGGTAGGGATCAAGCAGAAACGTAGTCAGTAAACAAGCCAGAGGTCGGTAACGAGTGGTTGCAGGTTGGGATCAAGCAGAAGCGTAGTTGAGGAACAAGCCAAAGATCGGTAATGAGTGGTAGTGAAGATACGAACAGCAGCAGGAGTGACAAGAGCTAGATATTGGCTGGAGAGAGCACAATAATCTGGCAAACAGGAAGTGCAGAGGCGTGGCTTAAATTAGGAAGTTCATGGGAGGAGCAAAAAGTTCAAGGTTCACCAGTAACAGACAAGGCAAGATCATTCAAGGACTTGTGCAAGGAACTGTCCAGCGTCTCAGGTGGCTCAGCAAGAAGAGACATCGGCAGACATGGCAGAGATCGCAGGTTCAGTCCCAGGTCCTGAAAATGTATCTGCCTTGGCCAATCAATGAGGGATTTACTCCAGAGATGTAAACTGAGGGAAGGATAGATATTAGGAGCAACCCTCTAGAACAGGGATATGCAATTAGCGGACCTCCAGCTGTTACAGAACTACAAGTCCCATCATGCCTCTGCCTCTGGGTGACATGCTTGTGGCTGTCAGAGGATCGCTGTGCCTCGTGGGACTTGTAGTTCTGCAACAGCTGGAGGTCCGCTAATTGCATATCCCTGCTCTAGAAGGTTCTTTCCCTCCCAAGCTGCTGCCTAAAGGGGTTACCGCTGTGAGGGCCTTTGTATTCCATTCTGAGCCTTTGCCTGGAGAGGATGCCACAGTGAGAAGCTCTCTTCTTCTTGAGATATAACACCAGTCAACGCCCAAGGAAAATGGGCTGGCTTGTTCTAGAGAGCACCTCTAGAAAATGCAGGATGGTGGCTACTCTGAGTGAGCATCTCTAGAAGAAGCAGGATGATGGCTACCCAGAGGGAACATCTCTAGAAGATAAAGGAAGGTGGAGACCCAGAGAGAGAGCATCTCTAGTAGAGGCAAGAAGGCTGCTACCCAGGAGAGCATTTCTAGAATAAGTAGGAAGGTGCCAACCCTGAGGAAGCATCTCTAGAAGAAGCAAGAAGGTTGATACCCAAAGAGAGCATCTCTAGAAGATGCAAGAAGTTGGATACTTAGAGTGAACATCTCTGGATAAGCAAGGTGCCTACCCAGAGGGAGCATCCCTAGAAGATGCAGGAAGGTTGCTACCCAGAAAGAGCATCTCTAGAAGATGTAGGAAGGTGGATACCCAAAGGGAACATCTCTAGAAGAAAAGGAAGGTGGAGACCCAGAGAGAGCATCTCTAGTAGAAGCAAGAAGGTTGCTACCCAGAGAGAGCATTTCTGGAAGAAGGAAGGTGGCTATCCAGAGAGAGCATCTCTAGAAGATGCTGGATGGTGGAGAGCCAGAGGAAGCATCTCTAGAAGATGCAGGAAGGTGGAAACTCGGAGGGAACATCTTCAGAGGAAACTGTTATGCTGAAGGATGTCCAGGAGAACTTAGGGGAAACTTCTGCTGGATGGACATAGCATGGAGACCTCATTACTGAGCTCCGTAACGAACCTTTGACTGCTCACATGGGCTCAGAGAACCAGGTCCTATTGGCAGGCTGCTGCTAAAATATTAGGACAATCTATAGCTGCTCCTAAAGGATCTATTGGAATTTGGAGGCTGTTACCGAAGGACTGAAGTCACCATAATAAGAGCCAGCATCTATTTTGCTGATAGAATATGGATTGGTATATTGTCTTGGGATATCCTGTACCCCTCCCTACCTTCTCTCCTAAAGTTTATTGAGCAAGTAAAATATAAAAGGATTAATGTGATTGGCTCCCAGTTGATTGTTTTTTTCCCACCACGATCCACCCTGAGATGATATAATGCCACTTGGGGGTCACACCATACTACACCCTCATCACTAATTGTGAAATGAGGGATGGTCCACCTTAACACAATAAGATCACATTTCAGAAATATAGAAAGTTCAGGATGAGGGAAATGTCCCAGTAAGATAATTGTTTCTATCTCCGAATCATCTGATCCTCTGTAGATGCCTTCCGAGTGGATGAGAGCTGATTTGCATGGTTCCAGGTATGTCACTCAGTCAGAGACAATTACGAGGCACAAAATTTGTGCTCAGGGGGTTTGGAGTGAGAACTTCTACAATATATTCCAAATTCCTGAAAATGTTGGGAACTGGAATGCTAATTGGGTGGTTTAGTTTGCTCTTAACAACTACAGAAATCCCTTCATGTGTGCCTATCTCCGGAGGTCCCAGGGGGGCGGCTGTGATAATAGAGATGAGAATAGCGGGAGATGGAAGGAGAATCCCTGAACAGGCAATACTAAGAGGTGTTATTTATCTTTATACTCCGAAGTGATGTCTGCAGAGTCCACAGAGGACATCCAGATACTGCTCATAAGACAGGGCAGAAGGTGTTTGTTCACTAATAAAACTGAGATTGTGAACACCAGGCCGGGGCACAGCCAGAGTAATGCCATCCGCTACCAGTATAATAGATGGCATCGCCGTATGGAGGATGAAGCAGGCTTGCAGAGGGCCACAGGTCTCCACGGTCCATCTGGGATTAAATAGTAGTAATATAATCTCTTTCCTTCCCTGAGTTGTTTGTCCTGAGGAGCCCATGTGGGCAATTCATACACATTTCTAACATCGAGCCCATTTAATACATGGAATGCTCAGGAGCCCATCAGTCCAGCTTGTGATCTGACTGGGGGCCACTAACAGGTGAAGCCTCAAAAATGTCCTCTCACTAAATATTTCTAGTAGTATTTGTTTTAAAGTCCTGTCATCCATAGTGAAACACAGACCTATTATAGACCCATTGCAGCCAACTCCCAACCCAATACAGGCTACTCCTGACCCGTTATATGCAATCCCTGCCCATTACCGGCATATTCCCCTTACCGCTGAATTCCAAGCCCATTACAGCTAAATTTACTCACATTGCAGGTAAATTCTCTGTCCAATTTAGGATATTCCCATCCCATTACAGGTTATTCTTGGGCCCATGACAGCCAAATTACTGGCCTATTACAGGTAAATCCCAGCCTATTACAGGTAAATGCCAGCCTATTACAGGCAATTCCCAGCCCTTTACAGGAAAATCTCAGCCCATTACAGGAAATTCCTGGCCCATTACAGTCAATTCTTGGGCCCATTACATCCAGATTCCCAGCCCATTTCACCCAACAACAGAACTCCATAGACTTCCCAGCGCCAGGCAGTAATAGAAGCCAGGCTTGGTGAAAGGTTGGCTGGGTTTGGTGAAGGCTCTTTGGACATCGCTCTGTACTGAATGTTGTGGATGTTTTACCTCATTCTCTGGCTGGATGAGTTTTAGTAATCCAGTATAGCTCAAGCCTAAGCTTTCATTTTAGTTTCGGATGGAGGAGGGGGCCTTATTGTCCAGTTTTTAATTGCTGTCTGCGCTCCCGCTGGGGAGATCCGCCCTCTCAATTTGTCCTGGTTACCATTGTCTCTGGGACTAAAAGGTGATGGAAAATCCAAAATTTGGCGTTGTTGCCAAGACAGGATTAGAGGGGAAATCGTCAAAAGGGGACACCTGTTCCTCATGTTTTAGAGTGAATTTCCCTCAATCTGCTGTCACCTGCAGTAATGTCTACAAGACAGGAAGTGGAGGGAAATCTCCCCAGTGGAACAAAGATAGCAAAAAAACAATCCCAAAGAGGGACCTTATATATAATAATGATGTAGAGTTACTTCTCCGTGGTCACCAATTAGCATTAGACCAGCCCAAAACGTTGAGTCTGATTGGTGACTGCCGGGAAATGGCCTCGGTACCTACTAAGAACACGTGGATCCGTAAGCCCCAATCTGCCACCCCTCTCTTGTCTACCAATCGTCTGAAGTTAGTAAACGAGCAATAAAATCATATCGATGTTTAACTGAAAAGACGAGGCCCATGGGACAATTGTGGTAGGGTTGTTGGTAGCTTCATTTTGTGCCCAGTAGTGGCTGCACACTCACCGGTGTAGCAGCTGCGATTGCTTAGTTCTCCACAGATATGATCCACAGGATGGGGGTCTCTCTCAATTGATCCAGTGATCACATTGGTCCATGTTGGAGGCTAGGAACAGACTGTGAGGGATTTGTGATGGCTGTGTTGTCATTTGGGTAAACAGTATTAATGCGGTTTTTGTCTCCGCAGGTGCCATGAACAACGTTCGAGTGAATCTCCTAAACTCTACATCAGATTCGGATCTCATGAAGTACAGAACAATTAGCAAGATCCCGCAGATCACCCTGAACTTTGTGGACTTTAAAGGAGACTCCTTCCTCACCTCACCTTCCAATGAAAAGGAGATCATAGCTCCTACCAAGCTGAAGGAACGAACCCACAATGTCACGGAGAAGGTCACCCAGGTAAGGCAATGATCTTCTTTCTATAAATGTGTGTTCAGCTGGCATGAACATAACAAAATAACTTTGTGTTGTCAGATCGTTTCACCAGTTTCATCAGTTTATTTACGGAACTATTGCATAAAACAAACATAATGGAAGAAAGTCAAAGCTAAAACATTAGTTGATGAGTGATGACTGATGACAACTAAACTATGAGTAAAGTGTATCTACAGCAACAATCTTCCTATAGGGAGACATGTTCTGGTGATAACTGTAAAAGTGAGAATTTCACACGAGAGGTACAATTTATTAATAAAATGCAGACCGATACAAGCTGACGAAGTAGAACAATCAAATATTGCATACAGTATGTATGTTCAGGTAATTTTCAAACTGCTTAACTGATGCTGAGACCTTCTCTTGGTTGGACAGTATTGGATGGTGCTGAACCTTCTCCTAACTGAACAGTATTATGTGGTGCGGAGCCCTTCCCTTAGGTGGACATTATTGAGTGATGTAGAGAACTTCCCCTTTTGGTTGGACAGCATTGAGTCATGTAGAGACCTTCTCTTGGTTGGACAGTGAATGGTGTAGAGACCTTCTCTTGGTTGGACAGTGTTGAATGGTGCAGAGACCCTTTCTTGGTTGGATAGTATATGGCGTTGAGTCATTCTTTTGGTTGGACAGTACTGAATGATGCTGAAACCTTCACATGGTTTATTGAATGAAAATGAAACTCTGTCTTGGTCAGACAGTATTAACTCTTGGTTGGACAGTATTGGATGGTGCTAAAAACTTCTACTAACTGGACAGTATTATGTGGTATGGAGTGGTGCTGAGACCTTCTTTTGGTTGGACAGTGTTGAGTGGTGAGACCTTTTCTTGGTTGGAAATTTATGAATGGTGCTACAACCTTTTCATAGTTGGACTGTATTGGATGGTCCTGGGACCGACCTTCTCTTAGTTGGACAGTACTGAGTAGTGCAGGGACCCTCCCTTGGTTTTACGGTATTGAGTGCTGTAGAGACCCTCTTTTGGTTGGACAGTATTGAGTGGTTGTGAGTCCTTCTCTTGGTTGGATAATATTGGGTGATGCTGAGACCTTCTGTTAGTTGGACAATATTGAATGGTGTTGAGACCTATCCATGGTGGGACAGTATTGGGTTGTGCAGGGGCCTTCTCTTGGTTACATAGTGAAATAGTTACATAGGCGGGATTGAAAAAAGACACAAGTCCATCAAGTCCAACTTATGTGTGTGATTATATGTCAGTATTACATTGTATATCCCTGTATGTTGTGGTCGTTCAGGTCCTTATCTAATAGTTTTTTGAAATTATCGATGCTCCCCGCCAAAACCACCGCCTGTGGAAGGGAATTCCACATCCTAACCACTCTTACAGTAACGAACCCTCTACGCAGTTTAAGGTTAAACTGCTTTTCTTAAAGTTTTAGTGAATGGCCGCGTCTTATTAAATTCCCTTACATGGAAAAGTTTTTTCCCTATCGTGGGGTCACCAGTACGGTATTTGTATATTGAAATCATATCCCCTCTCAAGCGTCTCTTCTCCAGAGAGAATAAGTTCAGTGCTCACAACCTTTCCTCATAACTAAGATCTTCCAGACACTTTATTAGCTTTGTTGCCCTTCTTTGTACTCGCTCCATTTCCAGTACATCCTTCCTGAGGACTGGTGCCCAGAACTGGACAGCATACTCCAGGTGCGGCCAGACCAGAGTCTTGTAGAGCGGGAGAATTATCGTTTTATCTCTGGAGTTGATCCCCTTTTTAATGCCAATATTCTGTTTGCTTTGTTAGCAGCAGCTTGGCATTGCATGTCATTGCTGAGCCTATCATCTACTAGGACCCCCAGGTCCTTTTCCATCCTAGATTCCCCCAGAGGTTCTCCCCCCCAGTCTATAGATTGCATTCATATTTTTGCCACCCAAATGCATTATTTTATATTTTTCCACATTGAACCTCATTTTCCATATAGTTGCCCACCCCATTCATTTGTTCAGATCTTCTTGCAAGGTTTCCACATTCTGCGAAGAAGTTATTGCCCTGCTTAGCTTAGAGAGATTGAACTGTTTACCCCATCCTCCAGATCGTTTATGAACAAATTAAATAGGATTGGTCCCAGCACAGAACCCTGGGGGACCCCACTACCCACCCCCGACCATTCTGAGTACTCCCCATTTATCACCACCCTCTGAACTCACCCTTGTAGCCAGTTTTCAATCCATGTACTCACCCTATGGTCCATGCCAATGGACCTTATTTGTACAGTAAATGTTTATGGGGAACTGTGTCAAATGCTTTTGCAAAATCCAGATACACCACGTCTACAGGCCTTCCTTTATCTAGATGGCAACTCACCTCCTCATAGAAGGTTAATAGATTGGTTTGGCAAGAACTATTCTTCATGAATCCATGCTGATTACTGCTAATGATACAATTTTCATTACTAAAATCTTGTATATAGTCCCTTATCCCCTCCAAGAGTTTACATACTATTGATGTTAGGCTAACTGGTCTGTAATTCCCAGGAATTAGGGATTTGGCTCTTTTTAAATTTGGTGCTATATTGGCTTTTCTCAAATAAGCTGGTACCATTCCAGTCAATAGACTGTTCGTAAAAATTAGGAACAATGATCTGGCAATTACTTGACTTAGTTCCTTAAGGACCCTCGGGTGCAAGCCATCTGGTCCGAGTGACATATTAATGTTAAGTTTTTCAAGTCTATTTCTAATTCTGTCCTTTGTTAGCCATGAGGGTGCTTCCTGTGACGTGACATGAGGATACACATTGCAGTTTTTTGGTTACTCAAGCCCCCAGATTCCCTTGTGAAGACTGAGGAGAAGAATAAATTCAATACCTTCGCCATCTCCCCATCCTGAGTACCCAGATTCCCTTTATCATTCTTTATGGGATCAATATGATCTGACCTCCCTTTTTTACTATTTATGCACTTAAAGAATTTCTTTGGATTTTTCTTACTCTCCTCTGCTATGTACCTTTCGTATTCTATCTGGCTGCCCTGATTGCACCCTTACATTTCTTGTTGCATTCTTTGTAAAGTTGGAACGCTGATGATGATGATCCCTCATCCTTGTATTTTTTTGAAGGCTTTCTCCTTTGCTTTTATATGCATTTTTACGTTGGAGTTAAACCACCGAGGACTTTTATGAGCTCTTTTAAAAAATTTTTTCCAAAGGGATGCACTGGCTAATACCCTTATTTAATATGGTCTTAAAGCAAACCTATCTATCCTCCGTGTTGTTTGTTCCTAAGATTTTATCCCAATTTGTATCTTCTAGCAAGGCTTGTGGTTTAGGGAAGTTGGCCCTTTTGAAATTCAGTGTCTTTGTATTCCCCTTATGTTTCCTATTAGTTTGATTTATACTGAAGCCAATTGACCTGTGATCACTGTTTCCTAAATTGCCCCGTATTTCCACATCCGTGATCAGGTCTGTATTGTTGATAATCAGTAGGTCTAGTAATGCTTTGTTTCTAGTTGGTGCGTTTACCTTCTGACCTGTGAGGTTGTCCTACAAGACATTTTGGAACTGGCGAGCCTTATATGAATGCGCAGTTCCTTCCACCCAGTCTATGTCTGGATAATTAAAATCCCCCATTATGATGACACGTCCCATCCTTGCCGCTAATCCAAATTGTGATAGGAGGTCCGCTCTTGCCTGGTTAGGGGGCCTATAGCATATTCCCAGTATTACTTTCCCCTTAGCTTCATCCCTTTGTAGCCCTACCCATAAGGATTCCACCTCATCGCTTGCTCCCTTAATGATGTCATCTCTCACATTCACTTGTACTGTGTCATTTTTGATATACAGGCATACCCTCCCCCTTTTTTTTTTTTTACCCTCTCTATCCCTGCGATATAGGGAATACCCTTTAATGGTTACCAGTCAATCATGAGTGCTGTTGAACCAAGTCTCTGAAATTCCTATAAAATCGAAATCCTTCTCGAACAACAGTAGTTCTCCCATCTTGTCCGCCAGACTCCTAGCATTGGTGGACATGCCACGTAGTTTAGACGTTGGAAAGTGTGGAGTGGTGCAGAGACCTTCTCCTGGCTGGACAGTATTTAATGGTGCTGAAACCTTCTCTTAGTTGGACAGTATTTAATGGTGCTGAAACCCTTTCTTAGTTGGACAGTATTTAATGGTGCTGAAACCTTCTCTTGGTTGGGATGTATGGAGCTATGCAGAGACCTTCTCTTGGTTGGACGGTGTTGAGAGGTGCTGAGCCCTTCCCTTGGTTGGACAGTATGGAGTGGTGCAGAGATCTTCTGTTGGTTGGACAGTAGTGAATGTTGCTGAGAACTTCTCCTGGTTGGGCAGTATTAAATAGTACTGAGCACTTTTCTTGGTTTGACAGAATTGAATAGGGAGAGCATTTCTTAGTTGCACTGTGTCACAATTTTGGAGGCATCTCAGGTGGCTATTATGTACATTGTCGTTTGGATAATGCTGATTGATGAGCACATATTTTAGCAGTTTCTTGATTAAATCAATGTGGTCTTCAGAGAGCTGTTTCCGGTGCCTTCTGTTCTATTGATTCATAAATATTGCTATGGAAGCTTCTCAGCTGGGGGATGGTGGGAGTTCAGTGTTTGGTCACAGTGGTTACCATGATGGATAATGGTAGATGACATTTTAAATTGTGTCTCTGGTGAAGGGGTTTGGGCAAGTTGTCAAGGCATTGAAATTTCCTAAAGGGCAGTTAGTTCTTCCAGTGTCAGTGGATAGTGATCGCAGAATGCCATCATCGTAGTTTTGGTAGATTTTGGCTCTTCTGTGACCTTTACCTAATGTTGCCAACAGATTGGCTGCTTTGTGTACGCGAGGTATAAATATTGTATCTCCCCTGAGTGGATGGGCTTTATAACACGATATTGCTTGTATAATACACTCACTACCTATTTTTTTTTTTGTCTCTGTGTGTCGAAGGTTTGATTTACTTTGGCATAAAATAAATATAAGGCAGAAATGTGAACATTACGTCTCTGAAATATAGTACAGAAAGATTTATGAGAAAAGTTCCCTTTGGAGAGGCATACTCTGCCGAACAGACCGCCGGGCGTTTGTTGCAGCAGGGATGATTTGATTTGGATGAAGCTACCGTCTCCCGATACTTCTACGAGATGGGGAGAGCGATGTTCTCTTCAAGGTTCCCTCAATGAAGATGGATTCTCAGAGTTCAGGGCTCATTTGTGAGAGTGATTAATGACTCGCCGTATAAATTAATAAAGTGCCACTGCTCGGTTCTGTTTTCCAAGTTTCAAGGATTTGTCTACCTAACAGGAACGCCGAGTCACTGATGTCATAATGGTTTAATGGCAAACGGAATATGCGCGGACATCTGTGACTAATGGATTCTCCAAGTTAGTAAGATCATGTCTTTCCAGCTAATAATTCCTGACTCCATGGTAATTTAATTTAATTTTAGCTTTGCTACGTAAGCACTCCTACTTTTTGGAGGCTGCCATGTTGGATTATGATGGGAAACCGCCATGTCAGATTTTGACTGTAGACCACCATGTTTGATTATGATAGAAACAAGCCATGTCAGTTTTTGACTGTAGACCACCATGTTTGATTATGATAGAAACAAGCCATGTCAGTTTTTGACTGTAGGCCACCATGTTTGATTATGATAGAAACAAGCCATGTCAGTTTTTGACTGGAAACCACCATGTTGAATTATGATGGGACGCTGCCATGTCAGATTTTGATTGGAGGCCGTCATGCCAGATATTGACTGGAGACTCCCATGACTGGAGGCCACCATGTTGGATTACAATGGGAAACCGCCATGTCAGATTTTCACTGAAGACCACCATGTTGGATTTTGATGGGAAGCCGCCATGTCAGATTTTGACTGGAGGCGGCCATGGCAGATTTTGACTGGAGTTCACCATTTTGGATTATGATAGGATCATACCATGTCGGTTTTTGACCAGAGACCACCATGTTGGATTTTGATAGGAATAAGCCATGTCAGTTTTTAACTGGAGAGCGCCACGTTGGATTATTATCATTATTATTATTATTATTATACAGAATTTATATAGTGCCAACAGTTTACGCAGCACTTTACAATATAAAAGGGAGACTATACAGCTACAATACAATAAAATACAAGAGTATTAAGAGGGCCCTGCTCAGAAGAGTTTACAATCTAATAGGGTGGGGCAGGTGGTACAAAAGGTTGTGACTGTGGGGAATGAGCTGGCAAGTAGTAAAAGATGAGTTGGAGGTGTAATAGGCTTCCCTGAAGAGATGAGTTTTCAGAGAAGGCAGCTAGAGTAGGAGATAGCCAGACAGGTTGAGGTAGAAAGTTCCAGAGGATGGGAGAGGCTCTGGAGAAATCCTGGAGACAAGCATGGGAGGAGGAGAGGAGGAAGCTTGAGAGTAGGAGGTCTTGAGAAGAGCGAAGAGGACGATTTGGGTGATATTTGGAGACAAGATTGGTGATGTAGCTCGGGGCAAAGTTGTGAATGGCTTTGTATGTTGTGGTTAGTATTTCAAATTTAACTCATGATGGACTGAAGAGGGGAAAGCCTATGGAAAGGTAGGCCAATGTGAAGGGAGTTGCAATAATCATGGCGAGAGAAAACAAGAGAGTGAATGAGTAGCTTGGTGGTTTCATTAGTTAAAAAGAAGCAAATTTTAGAGATGTTACGGAGGTGACGTTTTCAACCTCTCAACAGCGATTGGATTTGGGGCTGAAAGGACAGGTCAGAGTCTAGGATTACACAGAGTACCCTGGCATGAGGGGAGGGACTGATGGTTGCAATACTGATTTTAATGGAAAATGGTGGTGGGGGGGGGGGGATAATACCAGCCTGGTTTTGGAGAGATTTCGTTTAAGGAAGTGGTACGACATCCATGCTGATATGTCAGTTAGTAATATGAGAGGAGACTGAAGAAGTGAGGTGAGGAGCAGACAGATTTTATATGATTATGATGGGAACACACCATGCTAGTTTTTGACTAGAGACCGCCATGTTAGATTATAATAGAAACATGTCATGTCAGTTTTTTGACTGGAAACCACCATGTTGGATTATCATAGGAACTTCACGCCATGTCAGTATTTTACTGGAGATCACCATGTTGGATTTTGATAGGAAGACACCATATCAGTTTTTGGCTGGAGACCACCATGTTGGATTTTGATAGGAACACGCCATGTCTGTTTTTGACTGGAGACCTCCATGTTGGATTATGATAGGAACACGCCGTGTCAGTTTTTTTACTGTTGAGCACCAGGTTGGAATATGATAGGAACACGCCATGTCAGTTTCTTACTGGACACCACCATGTTGGTTTCTGATTGGACACTGTCCTGTTGGTTTGTGATCTTAACAAAAGCGGGGGAGTACCATATCCAATAATATTGCAGCTATTTCCGTTAAAGTGATGAATGTCTCTATTCAATAAATGGAGCCTTTGTTCTCACATATATTGACTGTTTTCTGAACTGTTTGCCATGCAAAGGAAAGAAGTTTGGTATATTATTGTATCTGCCATTCAGGTTCAACCACTATTACTATTATACTAGAGGACCTTCCACTGCTCCCCCAAAAATGAGCAACCTTCCCCTTGGATCCGCTCATCATCTTTACAACTTTAGATGGATGTAAAGGTCACAAACTTCATCCCAAAACCTTCATCCATCTTTAGTTTCTGGTCAGAGGCTGCTTTAATAGGCCTTCATTGGACAACTCCATGTTAGTTCTTGATTGGGGACTATTATGTTGGATAGAAATATTTCTCTTTCTAATTCTCCATCATGTAAACCAAAATAAAATCTCAAAGAGGCAGGTTTGGGCAGAGCTCAAAACTTAGGTGCAAAGATTTCTGTATAGGAGCCTCTGATCAATGTGTCCACACCTGGATGTCAGTCTAAGGTGAAGTGCCTCTAGACAAAGGGAACCTGTCAAGGATGTTAGTACTGCTGACTTGTCATCTTCATCCTGACCCAGGTTGTCATCCTCGTGATCCTTGTTTCCTAAAGGAGCAGATCATAGTTTGTGAGGTCAGGGGACAGATGTGGTCAGGGTGAGCAGAACTCAGTATATGTGGATAGATGTGTTCTTCAGCTGCAGATTTCATATTGTGGGGTCAGAGGATGGGTGTATCCTGGAAGAGCAGATCTCAGGGTGTGGGGTCAGGGGACTGATGTACCCTGGTAGAGCAGATGCCAGAGTGAGGGGGCCACAGAACAGATGTATCCTGGAGGAGCAGATCTCGGAGTGAGGGGTCAGAGGACAGGTGTATCCTGGAGGAGCAGATCTAGGAGTGAAGGGTCAGAGGACATATGAACCCTCGTGGAGCAGATCTCAGGGTGTCCGGTCATAGGATAGATGTACCCTGGAGGAGCAGATCTAGGAGTGAAGGGTCAGAGAACAGATGTAACCTGGAGAAGCAGATCTTAAGGTGTGGGGTCATAGGATGAATGTACCCTGGAGGAGCAATTCTCAGAGTGTGGGGCAGAGGACAAATGTAGCCTGGAGGAGCAGATCTTAGGGTGTGGGGTCATATCTCAAACGTACCCTGGAGGAGCAGATCTTATGCTGCCTATACATGAACGGATTTTCCATCGGAAAAAACTTGGATGGTTTTTCCGACGGAATTCCGCTCAAGCTTGCCTTGCATACACACGGTCACACAAGTTCTCTGAACTTTCAACCGTCAAGAACGTGGTGACGTACAACACTACGACGATCCGAGAAAATGAAGTTCAATGCTTCCCGAGCATGCGTGGAATTGTTTCCGAGCATGCGTAGGAATTTGTACAGACGATTGCATTTTCGGATAGGAACATTTTCCGACCGAAAAATTGAGAACCTGCTCTCAATCTTTTGCTGGCGGTAATTCCGCCAGCAAAAGTCCGAAGGAGCATACACACGGTCACATTTTCCGACCAAAAGCTCTCACTGGTCTTTTGCTGGCTGAATTTCCGATCGTGTGTACGTGGCATTAGGGTGTGGGGTCATATGAACGTATGTAACCTGGAGGAGCAGATCTCAAGGTGCGGGGTCATGGGATGGATGTACCCTGGAGGAGCAGATCTCATGGTGTGCGGTCATAGGATGGATGTACTCTAGAGGAGCAGATCTAGGGGTGAGGGGGTCATTGGACGGATGAACCCTAGAGGAGCAGATCTCAAGGTGCGGGGTCATGGGATGGATGTACTCTGGAGGAGCAGATCTTATGGTGTGCGGTCATAGGATGGATGTACTCTAGAGGAGCAGATCTAGGGATGAGGGGGTCATAGGACGGATGTACCCTGGAGGAGCAGATCTCATGGTGTGCGGTCATAGGATGGATGTACTCTAGAGGAGCAGATCTAGGGGTGAGGGGGTTATAGGACGGATGTACCCTGGAGGAGCAGATCTCATGGTGTGCGGTCATAGGATGGATGTACTCTAGAGGAGCAGATCTAGGGGTGAGGGGGTCATAGGATGGATGTACCCTGGAGGAGCAGATCTCATGGTGTGCGGTCATAGGATGGATGTACTCTAGAGGAGCAGATCTAGGGGTGAGGGGGTTATAGGACGGATGTACCCTGGAGGAGCAGATCTCATGGTGTGCGGTCATAGGATGGATGTACTCTAGAGGAGCAGATCTAGGGGTGAGGGGGTCATAGGATGGATGTACCCTGGAGGAGCAGATCTCATGGTGTGCGGTCATAGGATGGATGTACTCTAGAGGAGCAGATCTAGGGGTGAGGGGGTTATAGGACGGATGTACCCTGGAGGAGCAGATCTCATGGTGCGGGGTCATGGGACAGATGTACCCTGGAGGAGCAGATCTCATGGTGTGCGGTCATAGGATGGATGTACTCTAGAGGAGCAGATCTAGGGGTGAGGGGGTCATAGGATGGATGTACCCTGGAGGAGCAGATCTCATGGTGTGCGGTCATAGGATGGATGTACTCTAGAGGAGCAGATCTAGGGGTGAGGGGGTCATAGGACGGATGTACCCTGGAGGAGCAGATCTAGGGGTGAGGGGGTCATAGGACGGATGTACCCTGGAGGAGCAGATCTCATGGTGTGCGGTCATAGGACGAATGTACTCTAGAGGAGCAGATCTAGGGGTGAGGGGGTCATAGGACGGATGTACCCTAGAGGAGCAGATCTCAGGGTGTCAGAAGATGGATTTTCCATCATGAAGCAGACCTGTCTGTGGACACAATGATGGATCAGTGGCAGTTCACAGGGGACATCTTGTCTCTGAAGTGACATTTGTACTTTTCTCACTTTATCTAATAATACCGGTGTGGCTCCATAGAGCTGCAGGTGAATCGGCCAGACACATTCATTAAATGAAAGCAAATAAATATATTGGAGTGCCAACATGCAGCTGCATCATCTGTGCTCTTCATAAATAGGGGGCCATTTATAACACAGGAACGGGGCCCCCGATACCGCTCTCCGCATATTGTTTCCAAAACGGGTTTTGTTTGTAACAGACAATCTGGACTTCTGTGAATGGGAAGTCAATTTGCGTATTTTTTAAATTTTTGGCCAATTTCCATTTTTATAGACATCCTTCATATCCTGTAGACATGGCAGCTGGGCTACCGTGCTGCCACCATCATGTATGTAGAGCATGTTTGGTTCACTGACATGTCTGTTCATTACAGAATCATGGCATACTTAGAATTTCAAAGTATCCACCCACTGAGAGGATGAAGGGTATCACTGCTGTCCATTCTGGGTGGTGTGGGGTATTTTCAGTGGCGAAGTTGCCCCCTCCTCCCATCTCCTGCACCTCCATACTCCATGCTGTCATATGTGACCCAGATTGGTGCTCATAATTCCCCAAAGATCCCTCGTTGGGCAGGTTATAGATGATAGTGCTACACTCCAGGTGGATGGAATTTGCTGACGCTGAACAGGCTTCTTTATGATATATGGGGGGTGCGTGGAGATTGGGGGGTCCCGCCGTATCTCAGGGAGTACCAGACGCAATTCAGCTGCAATTAACGATTACACTTCCTCATTATGGAACATGACTGATGACTTTATATTGTGCTGATCTTAGTTATTTTGTGACGCTCCAACATGGCCGCCTTGTTATTTATTATTGTTTATTACATTTTGCCCCTTTTATTTAACCCACTTTTTAAAAAAAAGGCCTAACGGGGGCGCTGTCTTCATAGAATAAAAAGACATTAATAAAAACATACTTACACAAAAATCTCTTTACCTAGATCGGTGTTGCGGGGTGTCAGACTGACACCCCACAACTACGTCATATGACGTCCGGTCAGGAATATCAAACCACTTTACCGCCGTCATTTTGTAATTAATTGCATTAATAAAAACATACTTACACAAAAATAAACAACAACTAAACAAAAACAAGCGTGCTTACATCAGCAAGTAAAGAAAACTGTTTCCTGACGAGATAACATAGAAAGAAACATATTTTAACCACTTGCCGCCCGCCCTATTACAAAATGACGGCGGTAAAGTGGTTTGATATTCCTGACCGGACGTCATATGACGTAGTTGTGGGGTGTCAGTCTGACACCCCGCAACACCGATCTAGGTAAAGAGTCTCTGACGGAGACTCTTTACCACGTGATCAGCCATGTCCAATCACGGCGGATCACGATGTAAATAGGAAGAGCCGGTAATCGGCTTTTCCTCACTCGTGTCTGACAGACGCGAGTAGAGGAGCGCTGATCGGCTGCTCTCCTGACAGGGGGGGTCTGTGCTGATTGTTTATCAGCACAGCCCCCCCCCTCGGGTCCCACCCAGGACCACCAGGGAAGCCGCCCAGGACCATCAGGGAAGCCATCCACACTGGACCACCAGGTATGCCCCTAGACCCCCAGGGAAATACCACTATGTGCCCAGGCAGCTGCCAATCAGTGCCCACTCCAATGCCTACCACTGCCAGTGCCACCAGGGATGTCTATCAGTGCCGCGTATCAGTGCCACGTATCAGTGCCCAGCAGTGCCGCCTATCAGTGCCCATCGTCAGTGCCCGCTCATTGGTGCCACCTCATCGGTGCCGTCGTATCAGTGCCTGTCAGTGCCGCCTTATCAGTGCCCATCTGTGAAAGAGAAAACTTACTTATTTACAAATTTTTTTAACAGAAACAAAAGCAAAACTTTTATTTTTTTTCAAAATTTTCGGTCTTTTTTTATTTGTATAGCAAAAAATAAAAACCGCAGAGGTGATCAAATACCACCAAAAGAAAGCTCTATTTGTGGGAACAAAATGATGAAAATTTAGTTTGGGTACAGTGTTGTATGACCGCGCAATTGTCATTCAAACTGCGACAGCACTGAAAGCTGAAAATTGGTCTGGGCACTGAGGACTGAGGGGACACTGACAACACAGACGGCCTCACAGACACAGATTCTGACTGGACAGAGACACTAGGATCCCCTGGCACAACCTCCGCCAACCCAGACTCTTCTCTATCCAGACGGAAGAATTCCTCCACTAACTCTGGCTATAAGGATGACCAACCTTATCACCTAGGTTACATTTAATGATGTTACAGTCCCTTGCCAGATGCCCCAGTTCCTGGCACAAAGAGCACTTCTGTTCTGGACATTTATGCCGCGTACACACGACCGGACTTTCCGGCAGACTAGGTCCGACGGTCTATCCGAAGGACTTTCGGCGGACTTCCCTAACGAATGGACTTGCCTACACACGATCACACCAAAGTCCAACGGATTCGTACGTGATGACGTACGACCGGACTAAAATAAGAAAGTTGATAGCCAGTAGCCAATAGCTGCCCTAGCGTCGGTTTTAGTCCATCGGACTAGCATACAGACGAGCGGATTTTTCGACCGGACTAGAGTCCGTCGGAAAGATTTGAAACATGTTTTATTTCTAGGTCCGTCTGACTTTTGGGAAAAAAAAGTCCGCTGGAGCCCACACACGATCGAATTGTCCGACGGAGTCCGGTCCGCCGGACCAAGTCTGCCGGAAAGTCCGCTTGTGTGTACGCAGCATTAGAGGAGAAATGTTGACTCCACATTTATGGCACAGCTTAGGTTGACCAAGATAGAAGACGGTAATCCTATCTCTACCGATAAAGGCAGAGGAGGGCAAATGCTGGACCACATTCCCACACACACTCAACCTCATTGATACTAACCACCCACCCGTCCAGATTCCTCTATCATCCACAATCTTTTTTTTATGGGACACAACGTTTCACCAAACCTCCTCAACCAGACCTATACATTCTCAGGGGGTATAGACTCATTCCTTGTCAGGATAGTCACATTTTTTATAAAGGGCTGTCTTGAGACAACTTTAGGGACAAGCTCCTTCCAGTCCGGCTGGCCCCCATATACATATACATGCTCAAACCGTTCCCAAAACAGATCCAGCGACTCCGGACGCACAAATGATAAATCATTTTAATAGGAAACAGCCGGACTGTTGAGAGCATAAATATGCTCCGTCTTAAAACCCATGGCTAGGATATTATCCACAACCTCCCTCCTGATAGGTGGAATACCTCCTCCTTCCCACCTGAGCTGTACCACATTCCTGCGTTTAATGGAAGGTGCGTTAGGTGAAAGTCGCACAACTGGCTCCCTTCCAGCAGCATGACTTTGTCCCGACACAGCCTTAGCATAACTCCTAACTGGGACAGATGACACATTAACTGGTTGCATAGGAATATTAACTGGCTGCATAGAAACCTCTGAAATCTGGTTTGGTAAATTACCCACCACTTGATCCTCCCTCCTCCCCTCCAGCACAACAGTCCCACTCACCATAGTCTCAGAAGTACCACAGTTACCAGCAGTCCCATGATCAAGTAAAGTCTTCTGTTTGGAAAAAATACCAGCTGTTTCATCGTTCCTACGGCCCTCCTGCTCTGCAGTTTCAATGTTCATGCGACATTCCTGCTCTGCACTGTCCATGTGGGACTCCTCACAGCCCGCAGAAACTTCTCTGTGTGGATACATGCCATCACTTCCTGCATTCCCATGGTCTTCATCTGATGCGTCGGTGCCACTCAAGGGAGATTCCATTTCTGTAATGGCCTGCAGCAATCCACCATTTTCCTTAACCTCCTCCTAAGATGACCCAGGCTGCTGGGGAGGGAGGGGGGCAGATACTGACTCAGGTGCAACAAATCCTGAGATAGGGGTAGTACTGGGGCCACCATGTGAAGCCACTTCCTGACCCCCATCCATACTGTTGCCGTTGCTGTGGTATCCACCCTCTGGGTGGTACTGGCACCGGCACTCTCCTTCATCTGTTGGCATCTCTCCTCATTCTTACTTTTCTCTGAACACACCGCTGCTCTCCTTCAGAGAGGCGACCAACTTCTCCTGCTTTTTCAATGCCTCTTCCAGAGACTTCAGCTTGGGGACTTCCCTCTTACTGTTCCCAGACTTGCTATGCAGGGATTTCTTTTCCTGAGATCTTCTTTCATGACAGCAAGTTTCTGTTCCTCCTTAGCAATGCAGCAAAGTCTGTTCACTGCTTTATCCTGAAAGACTGGTAAGAATTCCTCTTGCATAGGGACAGGCCCAGGATCCATTGCAGCTTGAGCACATGGAGTAAGCCTCAGTGCCTCTGGAGAGCCTCCACCTTCATCTCCCCCCACCCATTGCATGGTGGTTGGGGGAGAAGCCTGCAGGACAGGCCCAGGCTTGATGTTTCCTTCAACTGAGAGCAAAGTAGAGTGAGCCAACAGCACCTTGCAAAACAGCACCACCTGGTGGAGAAGCTCCTCTGGTACAGAGAATGATGTGACTGTGTTCTCTGTACAGCACTGTGGTATATGTCAGTTATATAAATGCTAGAATAAATAACTCCCTACAGGCATTAATTAGATTTGATCAGATAGTTCAGATAAAGCAACAAATAAGAGGTTGGTCTCAAGGGACAATGACAATTTTGTGGAGCTGGAGTTGGGATATAGTGACAGGAGTCAGTGGCAGGTCAGGGGTTAGTGTTGGACAAGTAAAGTGTAATTGTTGGACAGGTGAGGGATCACTATTGGACACTTGGGAGGTCAGTGTTGCACAATGACAGATGAGGGATCGGTGTTGGACAGGTAAAGGGAAGTGTTGGACCAGTGAGGGATCAGTGTGGAACAGATGATGGGTCAGTAATGGACAGATGGGAGGTCAGTCTTGCACAATGTCAGGTGAGGGGTCAGTGTTGGATAGGTAAAGGGGAAGTATTGGGCAGGTGAGGGATTAGTGATTGACAGGTGAGGCGTCAGTATTGGACACCTGGGAGGTCAGTGTTGCACAGGGCTTTTTTTCAGCTGGAACTTGGTGGAACTCAGTTCCACCACCTCTGACTCAGGCCCTCTGCTCCCTGCTCACCACTATCACATGTAAACACAGGAGTTCTGTGTTTACCACTGATGGCTTGTCTCCCAAAGGCTCCTACAGATCTGATCTCCTGAGCAGCTCCCACTGAGTGCAGAATGAGAACAAGGGAGATGCAGGTGTCCGGAGTGCATGACGGATGCCGACACCCCCCCGGATGATCTTCCTGAAAGTGAGAGAGGAGGAGGAAAAGCTGTTGTGTGTAGAGTGTGCGGGGAGGTACTAGAGCCGGCTGGATGCTTCAGCTTAATACAGCAACAAAAGTAAGATATGTGGAAGATGGTGGAGCTTTTAAGTTCAGTTCGGGTTTTGAATTATGTGCCCGGGTTTCAGTCCACCTGAAACCCGGACACATTTTTCAGACAGGAATGTGACTCAGAACAGGGCCTGACGGGAGGGAGAGGGGACACTATGCACGTCGCATTACTATTCAATTTGGAGCACACAAAGGTGCCCCAGGTCTGTTACAAATCTATAGTGTATGCTTAAAAAAAAAAATGCTGTGTGCCACTAAAGTGTTCAGGTTTTTGCTTGAAGAAAGTGGCAACCCTAGGGGGCGGGTATGGGTCAAGTGAAGGGGGAGCTGTGGAAGAAGCCTGTGTGTAGCACCCCTAAACTGTGCACTTTATATGCAGCGAACCCCCCGAACTCTGCAATATGTACATAGCACACCCCCGACCTCTGCATGTAGCGCATCCCTAAACTCTGTACTATGTACCAAGTGCATCCTGTAACTCTGCACGTAGCGCACCCCTGGGGGGGAGTTTTTTTTTTGGAGGGTTTGTGGTTGAGTTCCTGCACCTATTTTCTGAGAAAAAAAAGCCCTGGTGTTGCACAATGACAGACGAGGGATCAGTGTTGGAAGGGTAAAGGGGAAGTGTTGGACCAGTGGAGGATCAATGCTGGACAGGGGATGGGTCAGTATTGGACAGTTGGAAGGTCAGTCATGCGCAATGTCAGGTGAGGGGTCAGTGTTGAACAGCTGAGGGATAAGTGTTGGACATGTAAAGGGGAAGTGTTGGACAGGTGAGGGATCACTGATGGACAGATGGGGGGTCAGTCTTTCACAATAACAGGTGAGGGGTAAGTGTTGGACCAGTGAGGGATCAGTGTTGAACAGGTCAGGAGTCAGTGTTGGACATTTGAGAGGTCAGTCTTGCACAAGGACAGGTGAGGGGTCAGCATTGGACAGGTAAAGGGGAAGTTTTGGGCATGTTGAGGGATCAGTGTTGGATAGGTGAGGGGTCAGAATTGGTAATTTGAGAGGTCAGTCTTGCACGAGGACAGGTGAGGGGTCAGCGTTGGACAGGTAAATGGTACGTTTTGCACAGGTGAGGGATCAGGCAGTGACCTATGTACGAACTCCGTTCTTTTGTGACTTCTTTGGATCATGTGAAATAGTCTGTATACAGCTGTCAGCTGTATGGGATATCTTGGTGTCACAGTACATGCACAGACTGAGCTCTGGGATTTTGGAATTTTTTTCCCCTGGAAAGTGTTATTTTAGTCTTTTTATAGAAAGGGGGCTATGAGCCTCTTCTGACTCTTCCTTATTAGGCATTGCACTTTCTGTTTTTCTACATTACTAGGACTGGGTATGGTTACATGAGCTGGTGCTGTTCACATTCGTTGTCCAGACAGTGCAGAACTCTTGTAATGCCCCATTCAATGAAGATCGGAGGCCAAGAAGTCACAGCCCGGAGGCTAAAGGACCTGCTGATTGCCGCACTGGGGCAGAGATTCATGGGAGTAAGTACCTTCTGGGGAATTATACGTCTCCCTTTTATACCATAAGGTCTTCCCTTGTACACAGCTGTGTATGAGGCCAGAGGTCCTGGTGCCAAGAACCAAATCTTTTACTACTGGTAGATGATGACCCGGCGGGTTGTACATCATCCGCTATTCAGTAACATTTGGTGTGATGAAAGTAGACACCCCAATAATTGGGGAAGTTCAGTGTAATAAGAGCTTGATGATTGAGAGAGGGTCGTGAGGTTGGACAATACACCAGCAATGAGTAGAGTTTAGTGTGATGGGAGGACATGGCTGGTATATGGTCAAAATGCCAAGAACCAAATCTTTTACTACTGGTAGATGATGACCCGGCGGGTTGTACATCATCCGCTAATCAGTAACATTTGGTGTGATGAAAGTAGACACCTTGGGGATTGCCTTGAGGTTGGACTTCACCCCAGTAATCAATAGATTTGAGTTTGATGGGGAAGACACCTGGGGGATGGTCTAAACATTGAACATCATTCCAGTAATCAGTAGATTTTTGTGTGATAAGAGAAGATGTCTGGAAGATGGACTGGAGGCTGAGCATCACCCAATAATCAATAGAGTACACTGTGGTAGTAGGAGATGGCTGGGTGATGGGCTGGAGTTCCAGCATCTCCTTATAATCGGTAGCATTCAGGGTGATGGGAGGAGACAGCTAAGGGATGGTCTGGAGGTTGGACATTACATTAATGATGAGTAGAGATTAGTATGATGGGAGAAGATGGTTGGGAGATGATCTGGAGTTTGGAAATCACCCAGTAATTTGGAGTTTGTTGTAAAGTGAACTAATGTTTGGGAGTGATATTACACCATTCACCTGTAGAGTTCATTGTGATGGGAAGAGACAGGGGGGAGAGGGTCTGGAGGTTGGACATCATTCCAATAATCAGTAGAGTTTGGTGTAATAGGAGAAGATGGCTGGTAGATGGTCTCGAGGTTAAGCATCACCCCAGTAATCAGCAGAGTTTGGCGTGATTGGGAGATGACCTGGAGATTGGACATCATCCAATAATTGGTATAGTTCAGTGTAATAAGATGTAAAGCTCTGTGTGATGGTAAGTGAGGGCTAGGGGATGGTCTGGAGGTTGAACATATCCCAATAATTGGGGGAGTTCAGTGTAATAAGAGCTTGATGACTGAGAGAGGGTTGTGAGGTTGGACAATACACCAGCAATGAGTAGAGTTTAGTGTGATGGGAGGACATGGCTGGTATATGGTCTGTAAGTTGGACAACAACATCCAATATTTGTTAGAGTTCAGTTTAATGAAAGGATATGCTTGTGAGAGGGGCTAGAGGCTGGATATCACCCCAATAATCAGTAGGGTTTGGTGTGATGGGATGATCTGGAGGTTGGACATCACCCAATAATTTATAACGTTTAGTGTAATAAGAGCTGGTGATTTGGAGAGGGTGTGGAAGTTGAACATTGCACCAATAATTATAGAGTTTTGGGTGATGGAAGGAGATGGTTGGGAGATGGTCTGGAGGTTGGACAACACCCAATATTTGGTAGACTACAGTGTAATAGGAGCAGATGATTGGGAGTAGGTCTAGAGCTTGGATATCACCTTGATAATCAGTAGAGTTTAGTGTGATGGAAAATGATCTGAAGGTTAAATATCGCCCAATAATTGATATAATAATTAGGAGCTGATGATTGAGAGAGAGTCTTGAGGTTGAACATTACACCAATAATCAGAGATTTGTGTGATGGCAGCAGATGACTTTGGAGATGCTCTGGATGTTGAACAACACCAAATATTTGGTAGTATCCAGTAATGAGAGGAGATGATCGGAAGAGGGTATAGAGGTTGGATATCACCCTATTAATCAGTAGAGTACTGTGTGATTGTAGGAGAGTTCTGGGATGGTTTGGAGGTTGATTATAACCCCAGTAATTGGTAGAGTTTGGTGTGATGGGTAATATTATGGAGACAGTTGTGTCTCGGGTCCCCAGCTTCCTTTGGCTGTTTACACTGTGTATTGCTTGTCCTCCCTCAGCCCTCTCTGACATGACTGATGGTCTCGAGTTCATTAGCAGCAAGGACACATCAACCCTGCCATGTGATCTACATCCCCGTTTAATTAATGAGCCGGATGTAATGAGCAATGACGACGCCAGCCCCTGACTTCGCTCACTAACTCCCCGCTCTCATTGATCTTTCTTTCACTTGACGTGGCATCTCTGGTGTCTCTCGAACATGGCGGCCTCTCAGTGTCGCTCCGCTGTGTAAATATTGTACGTAGAGATGGGGGTCGCTGGCGGGTATTCCCCGGGGTGGCTCTGCACACATCCTTCATAGCGGGCAATTAGCTGCGAGCGCCTTCGCACACAAATGAGAACATGATTAACTAGCAAAGTGAGAGATTCTCTTTAATGGGCTACTGAGTATCTAGCGGGGGATGTAAAGACCCGACACTTGTAGGGGGTCATATACGGGGCCCTAAGGCTCGCTTTTATGGACGACAAACCCCGTCCCGCGTCTCTTCCTTCACAGTTGTCCCCTTTAAACCTGACATGGACCTTTATGAGTAAATGACCTACTTACCTCCAGAAGTCTCTCGGTGTGTCTGACTCCACCTAGAAATGAAGTCATTTTGCCTAAAGAAACCACCCAAATGTCTCTTTTTACGCTCCACCTTGGGACGTCGGATGGGATTGGGGGTTTTTTCCGGACAATGATGTCCCTCGTCGGTGCAGAGAGATTTTACCATCATTGTAGCCAGAAAAGTGACTTCTGATTGGCTGATAGAAGTTGCTGAATACTGTTTGTTATCTGCGCACCTCTGACTTAGTGAATGAGCTCCTGTACCCATCCAGGTTCATAGTGGTGGATACCTTGTTTTAGACCCAGTAACATCATCACCAAATCTCTGTGCTTTTCTATGAATTGCAGGCGGATCATGGCTGGTGGGAGGGGCCAGCAGGGGGCTGTACATGGCTTCCTGAAAACATCCCAACACCCTTTCTCTGTACTCCTGTCAAGACCCCTCGGTCCTGATGCAAGCAGTGGGAGGAGATATGCAAATATCAAAATGCCTTGATGGGTGGGTGTCAGTGTGGAGGAGTGGGTGTCCCTAGGCAGGTTGCATTTGTATGCAGAACACCCTAGGTAATGCTCACATGTGACGCTGAGGCTCCACGATTGATGGAACTGAAATCCAATGAATGAAAGGGTGGAGTTGATATAGTCGGGCTGGGGAGGAAAGAGCTAGATGACACTGGATGTCCGAAGGGGCTGGATGATACTGGACATCCTCCAGGCAGCAAATGAGGCTTGGCTCTGTCTGACTTGCTGCGGGTCTAATGCACATTGTGAGAAGATCACAGTGTGCAGTGAAATCAGAGGAAGCCATTTCAGTCCAGGAGAGGAGCTGCTACAACTGTGCAAGACTGACGGGGAGTCTGGAGATCAGATTTAAATAAAGATACGCCGTCAGCTGTATGCCAGTCTTGAAAGAGTCTAAGAAAATTGAATATAGCAGTTTATTGGTTACTGAACTTAATTCCCTTAGAACACAAGGGTGCAACCAGCCTGGCAGGGAGCTATATCTGCCCTAATCTCATCATACATAACGGCTCTTCTGCTGGGTTCAGTCTCAGATCTCATTTCCTTTTTCCTGGTTTTATGTCCCTTCTAAAGCTCCATCCAATAAAAAATATTCAACTACGCCAGGTTGGGGAGGGTGGAGTAAAGACTTTCACCAATTTTAATTCCTAAGTGACTCCACCCTCCACCTGGCATAGTTTAGCATTTTTTCATTGGAGGGGAAATTTCCGAAGGTTTGACACTAGTGTAGCGAGGTCTCCGGCCTCGTTCAGCCGGATGAGAACCTCCAGGGCCAGAGATGGCTGACATCCTTCTGTATCTGGTGGGATGTGAGGCATGGTGGGTGGATAAGGTTATTGGGTACCAGACACTTCTTGAATGCAAAAGAGATGTTTTTTTTCTCTTACAAACTTTTATGGTGGAAAGAGGGTTAGGGCCAGGACACCCCTGGAGTAGTTGCAAGTTCAATTAACAGACTCTGAGACTTCAATAGAAGGACAGCCGTGCAGAGAAAGACCTCCAGCAAGAAGCCACATCTGTAGGTGCAGGAATGCTGTCTCCTATGGCAACAGTCTTTAACAGTTCCTAACACAAAGCGCAACAGTTCTTTTACCTTCACTACAACTTCTCCTTGTAGTTCTTCAGCACACTGAGCTCCCGATTTCTCCCACTAGAATAGATGATTCACTATCACTGAATCCCTTGAGCTCCTCCAGTCTTCATGGTGGTATCTTCCTTAAGCGTCACCCCATCTTCTCTGCTGGGTCCCTAGCTTGGCACTCACGATACTTCTCGGGCTTCACCCCGCTGGCCTGCTCGGTCCCTGGCTTCACACACAAGGCTGCTCTGCAAGTGTCACCTCCGCTGGTTGGGTTCCTGGCTTGATACCTGCCTGAAGTTTTCCAATTCTCCACCATGCCTGGTTGGTGAGAATACTGCTCGGGTACTTGCTTCAGTTACTCACGGTGGTCCCTGGTAATGAGGTCGTTGGTCCTTTAGTGGTGACAGCTTCCCCTTCTACTTCCGACCACTAATGGTTCTCCAGCCGGCAGAACCGTCACCTCTTGTTGGACTGCAAGCCGCAATCCCAACACTACGCTGCTCTCTTACTTCTGGATAGGCCCTCACACAGCCTAGCAGCCAGATGCCCCCGGGATAGGCTCAATCTCAGGCCTAGCAACCTGGGGCAGTACAACACACGTCCACCCAGACAGCCGTCCAGGTGGCACAGAACACCGATCACCTGACCTCACTTGAATATAAAGGTTCTCCCAGCAGGTCAAGGGATTCAAGAAAACCCCTGCCTATTGGCTGAGATACCCCATATACCCATAACCTGACCTTGGCTTTTGGGTTGCCCTTCTCATATCTAGTACCACCAAGTGCCCAGCCACCTAATGGTAGAAGAGAAAAGTGCAACAAGGCCAAACTTGGGGAGAAATCAATAGATCTCTAACAATCAACCAGGATAACTACTCCTAGCAAGTAAATTTGTGAGGAGCTCCCTCAAGATAAGATCTGAGATAAAGCCCAGGGGAAGTCCTGTTATGTATATAATGAATTTAAGGCAGATGAAGCTCCCTGCCCAGATGGTTGCATCCTTGTGTGCTAAAGGAATTAAGTTCAGTAATCGATAAACCGCTATGCTCTATTTTCTTAGCTTTTTTTAAAGACTGGCGTACAACCGGCGACGTACCTTTATTTCCATCTGACCTCCGCCCTTCCTTCAGTTATTTTAATATAGGGAAGGAAATAATGAGGAAGGGATGGACACATTGTGGCTTCATAAAATGCCAAAAAAAACAAAAACAATTATGGTAACAAGAGTGATAAAATAGTAATGTCCTCCTTCATTATTCCAGTTTTTAAGTCTACAGTCGGGAGTGCATCGGGTGGAATGTTATCCGGTGCAGCAATAACCAATCCGGTCTCCGGCTATCTCTCTGTCGTCTGTGATGGTTGGAAGGATGTCATTGCCTTCCAGGGTCAGCAGGACATTGTACTCCAATCTAACCTCCTCCAGGCAAACGCTCCTGACCTCCGATGGAGGAGGAGGAGGAGGTGGCCCCTCACTGGCAGAGGGTGAATGCAGGGGGAAGAGATGTGATTGGACGGGTTATTGAACCTTTCTTGTCCCTCCGAGAGCCGATGTTTGCCAGTAATGTCATGTGACCCTCCAGAAAGGCCGGATTGGGGGTGGTCACCCGTGTCTATGGAGGGGTCCGGCGTTCCGCAGCTTATTAGAGGCTCCAGGATGGAGATCTGAGTGTGCGTCAGATAGAGAGGACTTTATACACATTTCCTCATTTCACCGCTTTTATAAAAGTTTATCCCGGAAAGTTCCGACGTCGTGGGAAAGTCCACTTGTCAAATATTTTTATTTTGAAATAAATTTGATCTTTTATTAAAAAAAATATTTTGTATCAGTAAAGTTTTAAGATTTGTTTGCACCACTTGACGTCTTTCTAAAAGCGTCTCGAAATCTGCGCATTCCTGATTGGTTTTGTTTTTTTGTAGGGTTGGGATGGATATACTGTATATTGGACCTATATTGATACAGTGCCTTGAAAAAGTATTCATACCCCTTGAGATTTCCCACATTTTGTTACAACCAAAAACATAAATGTATTTTATTGGGATTTTATGTGATAGACCAACACAAAGTGGCAGCCTCAACTCTTCTGGGAAGGACGTCCACAAGGTTTAGGAGGGTGTCTATTGGAAGGTTTGACCATTCTTCCAGAAGAGCATTTGTGAGGTCAGGCACTGATGTTGGATGAGAAGGGCTGGCTCGCAGTCTCCGCTCTAATTCATCCCAAAGGTGTTCGATCGCGTTGAGGTCAGGACTCTGTACAGGCCAGTCACGTTCCTCCACCCCAAACTCGCTCATCCATGTCTTTATGGACCTTGCTTTGTGCTCTGGTGGGCAGTCATGTTGGAACAGGAAGGGGCCGTCCCCAAACTCCTCCCACAAAGTTGGGAGCATGAAATTGTCCAAAATGTCTTGGTATGCTGACGCCTTAAGAGTTCCCTTCACTGGAACTAAGGGGCCAAGCCCAACCCCTGAAAAACAACCCCCCACACCACAATCCCCCCTCCACCCCCACATCATAATCCCCCCCCCTCCACCAAATGGTTTGGACCAGTGCACAAAGCAAGGTCCATAAAGACATGGAAGAGCGA
Source organism: Aquarana catesbeiana (assembly GCF_042186555.1). Taxonomy (NCBI): domain Eukaryota; kingdom Metazoa; phylum Chordata; class Amphibia; order Anura; family Ranidae; genus Aquarana; species Aquarana catesbeiana. The sequence goes on along the minus strand of NC_133328.1, from coordinate 651,400,676 downwards.
GTTTGGGGTGGAGGAACTTGACTGGCCTGCACAGAGTCCTGACCTCAATCCGATAGAACACCTTTGGAACGATTTAGAGACTAAACTGCGAGCCAGGCCTTCTCGTCCAACATCAGAGCCTGACCTCACAAATGCTTTTCTGGAAGAATGGTCAAACACCCTCCTAACCTTGTGCAAGAGTTGAAGCTGTTATAGCTGCAAAGGGTGGGGCCAACTCAATATTGAACCCTCCGGACTAAGACTGGGATGTCATTAAAGTTCATGTGTGTGTAAAGGCAGGCGTCCCAATTTTTATTGATAAATATTGGATCTATATGGAAGTATATTTGATCTATATTGTTATATATATACTAGAGATGCACCGAAATTTTGTCGGGAGAAACACATCGGCCGAAAAGTGTGTTTCCGGCATGTTGGCAATGGAGAAAAAGGTGCCGATAATGGCCCTGAAAACGCACGTGATTTTACTGTGCTTATGGTGTGTTTTTTTTTTTTTTAGGTCATGTGACTCAAAAACCGCATCAAAACTGATGCGTTCTCGCTGCATTTTCAATCCATTTCAACGGGGGGGGCGCATTTTTTTTTTGGTGCGGTTTGTTTAACTGACCAAAAAAAAAAATGCAGCAAGCGGGATTTTTAACATCAGGCCAAGTGCAAGGGACCAGTGTGGGGGATATACGTAGAATTTAAAGGGATGCATTTTTTCCTGAGCTTTTCTTGCGCTAAAGGTTGCCGATAATGTGATGAATTAAAAAGTCGAATATAACACAATTTTATATATATATTCGAGGAAATTTTGAGTTTCCGTTCTGGCCAAGTGCATCCTGATTTTTTTTTTTTTTTTTTTTTGGTTTCAGCACCAAAATTTTCATTTTGGTGCACCACTAATATATACCGTAATATTTTTAATGTATTTTTCAATTTATTTTCTCGCACCGTGTTTTTTTGTTAACAATCTGCGCTGAATATTTATTGTTATTTTTAATATTCTGAATTTATATCGTTATATATTGGGATATCTTGGATCTATATAGATATACAATTATATTGGGTATCTATTGTAATTACATTGATATATATTGGATGTCTATTAAATCTTTATTGATAAATATTGGAACTATATGGAAGTATATTGGATGTATATCGCATCTATATTGATATACAGTATTTTTTTAATTTCTTTTTTTGCACTGTGTTTTTAGTTAACAATCTGCGCTGAATATTTATTGTTGTTTTTGATATTTTGAATTTAGTATTTTTTTAATGTATTTTTTTCTATATTGGGATATATTGGATCTCTATAGATGTATACAGTATATTGTGTGTCTATTGGATTTACATTGATATATATCAGATGTTTATTAAATCTTTATTGATAAATATTGAATCTTTATTGATAAATATTGGATCTATATGGAAGTATATTGGATCTATATTGATACATGTATATTCTCTGAGTTTATATTGTTATATATTGCCTCTATATTGATACATATATACATTTTCTGAATTTATATTGCCTGTGTATTGGGATAAAATTCCCGATTTGTAAATTGTGACAATAAATGGCGCCCCCCCCCCCTTCTCCGGGGTGCCCCCCATAACTAATGGTGGCGGATGACGCCTGGAACGGGGTGGCGGAGATCCTCCTCGGGGGTTCCAGGTGACCGGGAAATTTGTCGTCTACTTGGGAAGATTTCGGTTGAACGTTTTTTTTGGGGGGGGGGGGAGTTCATAACTTTGATGAAATCTGGTTAAAAAAAAAAAAAAAACACGGCGGCTGGGAACTTTTCCGGGGGGAGGTAATTTCCGGCGGATGGGAAATGTGAAAAGGACAAAATATTGGTGGTGACCTCTGTCGCCGTGTGTGTCAGTGAGCGGGTCAGTGTGTCGCCTGCGTTGTCGGCGCTCGGCAGGCAGCGTGTGGTGGGGGGAAGGTGTAAGGAGGAGTGGGGGGGGGGGTGTAGTAGGTGAGGAGGGGAGAAGGCTGCGCTGCTCACTGGGTGATGGAACGGAGCAGGTGAGAGGCTGCGGGAGGAGAGATGTAGAATGAGGAAGCCATGGGATGAGGAGGACTGAGGAGGATAACGAGATCTCTGGAATTATCCGTCACACATTGTCCTGATCCGCACGCTCTCTCCGCTTTCATGGGAACTTACCCATCAGTGGATGTGACAGGCGCAGCCTCCGGGAACCCTCAGCACAACATGAAGCCGGATTGCCAGCATCCCCACACAGCACCAGCCAGGAGATAGACCACCATGAGGAGCTGAGGGGGGAGCTGCTCTGGTCTCACCATGTCCATGAATAGGAGGGAGAGCAGCAGCCTGGACAGAGGGAAGAAGGACACCCGGGTCAAGAGGGCAGTCCGCATCTCCAGCCTGGTGGCCCAAGAGGTAAGGGGGGACCCATGGATGGGAAGGGGAGGGGGTCAGCTCCTGCTGAAGAACTACTAGAACCAGGTATGGTGGGACATCCAGATCTGAGGAACTAAAAGAACCAGGAGAGCTCTGGTCCTCCAAATCTGAGGAACTGCAAGAACCAGGAGAGCTCCTGTCCTCCAAATCTGAGGAACTGCAAGAGCCAGGAGAGCTCCTGATCTGAGGAACTGCAAGAGCCAGCAGAGCTCCTGTCCTCCTTCAGATCTGAGGGACTACAAGAGCCAGGAGAGCTCCTGTCCTGTGGTGGCCCGATCTGAGGAACTACAAGAGCCAGAAGAGCTCCTGTCCTTCAGATCTGAGGGACTACAAAAGCCAGTAGAGCTCTTGTCCTCCAGATTTGAGGCACTACACGAGCTAGGAGAGATCCTATCCTCCTCCAGATCTGAGGAACTACAAGAGCTAGGAGAGCCCCTGTCCTCCAGATCTGAGGAACTACAAGAGCCAGGGGAACTCCTGTCCTCCAGGTCTGAGGGACTACAAAAGCCAGGAGAGTGCCTATCCTCCAGATTTGAGGAACTACAAAAGCCAGAAGAGCTTCTGTCCTCCAGATCTGAGGTGCTAAAAGAGCCAGGAGAGCTTCTGTCCTCCAGATCTGGGGACCTACAAGAGCCAAGAGAGCTCCTGACCTCCAGATTTGAGGAAGTACAAGTCCCAGCATCCCTAGCCCACAATGTAGTTCCACAGCAGAAGGTTGAACTTGCTGTGCAGCATTGGAGTATGTTGGGAGTTAGCTGTGTCTGGTGTACATGTGTGACCCACTTACCCTCCCTGTCCCACCAAACTCTGGTTGAGTCAGGACTCCTCTAGATGGGGGTTGGGTGTCAGGCTCCTCTGGATGGGGGTTTAATGTTGGGGCTCCTGTCCTCCAGATCTGAGAAGCTTGAAGAGCCAGAAGAGCCCCTGTCCTCCAGATCTGAGGAACTGCAAGAGCCAGCAGAGCTCCTCTCCTCCAGATCTGTGGAACTACAAGAGCCAGGAGAACTCTTATTCTCCAGATCTATGGAACTACAAGAGCTAGGAGAGCCCCTGTCCTCCAGATCTGATGAACTACAAGAGCCAGGTATGGTGGGACCTACAGATCTGAGGAACTACTAGAACCAGGAGAGCTCCTGGCCTCCAGATCTGAGGAACTACAAGAGCCAGGAAAGCTTCTGACCTCCAGATCTGAAAAACTGCAAGAGCCAGGAGAGCTCCTGTCCTCCAAATCTGAGGAACTACTAGAACCTGGAAAGCGCCTATCCTCCAGATCTGGGGACCTACAAGAGCCAAGGGAGACCCTGACCTCCAGATTTGAGGAACTACAAGTCCCAGCATCCCTAGCCCACAATGTATTTTCAACCTTCTGCTGTGAACTTGCTGTGCAACATCGCAGCATGTTAGGAGTTAGCTGTGTCTGGTGTACATGTGTGACCCACTTACCCTCCTGTCCCACCAAACTCTGCCTGGCCCCTGCCAGTCCTGGTTGGGTCAGGGCTCCTCTAGATGGGGGTTGGGTGTCAGGCTCCTCTGGATGGGGGTTAAGTGTTGGGGCTCCTCTGGATGGGGGTTGGGTGTTGGGGCTCCTCTGGATGGGGGTTGGGTATTGGGGCTCCTTTGGATGAGGGGTTGGTTTTGGGGCTCCTCTGGATGGGGGGTTGGGTGTCAGGGCTCCTCTGGATGAGGGGGTTGGTGTCGGGGCTTCTCTGGATGGGGAGTTGGTGTCGGGGCTCCTCAGCATGAGTTTGGGTCGGGGCTCCTCTGGATGGGTGTCGGGGCTCCTCTGGATGGGTGTCGGGGCTCCTCTGGATGGGGGTTGGTGTCGGGGCTCCTCTTGATGGGGGTTGGTGTCGGGGCTCCTCTGGATGGGGGTTGGAGTCGGGGCTCCTCTGGATGGGGGGGTTGGTGTCAGGGTTAATCTGGATGGGGGGTTGGTGTTGGAGCTCCTCTGGATGTGGTTGGGTCGGGGCTCCTCAGGATGTGGTTGGGTCGGGGCTCCTCTGGATTTGGTTGGGCTGGGGCTCCTCTGAATGTGGTTGGATTGGGGCTCCACAAGATGGGGTTGTGTTGGTGCTTCTCTAGATGGGGGGTTGACGTCGAGGCTCCTCTGGATGTGGTTGGGTCAGGGCTCCTCTGGATGGGGGGGTTGGTGTCGGGGCTCCTCTGGATATGGTTGGGTCGGGGCTCTTCTGGGTAGGGTTTGGTGTCAGGGCTCCTCAGGATGGGGTTGTGTCGTTGCTCCTCTGGATGGGTGGTTGGTGTCGGGGCTCCTCAGGATGAGTTTGGGTCGGGGCTCCTCTGGATGGGGTTTGGTGTCGGGGCTCCTCTGGATGGGGTTTGGTGTCGGGGCTCCTCTGGATGGGGTTTGGTGTCGGGGCTCCTCAGGATGGGTTTGGGTGTCGGGGCTCCTCAGAATGGGGTTGGGTCAGGGCTCCTCAGGATGGGGTTTGGTGTTGGGGCTCCTCTGAATGGAGGTTGGTGATTGTGTTCTGATCTGTATGGAATGTTGGAGCAGTAAGGAGATGTATAGATGGGTACAGCAATGCCAGGGGCAGAGCCTGACCTATAGGTGAGGGGTCACCTATTCTTCCACCAACATGGCATAGGTGAGGAGTCATGTTACAGTACAGAGGATGTCGGGGTGAGGGGTCCCCATATTGCACAGAGGATGTAAGGGGTCCCCGTATTGCACAGAGTATGTCGGGGTGAGGGGTCCCTGTATTGCACAGAGGATGTCGGGGTGAGGGGTCCCCGTATTGCACAGAGGATGTCGGGGTGAGGGGTCCCCGTATTGCACAGAGGATGTCAGGGTGAGGGATCCCCGTATTGCACAGAAGATGTTGGGGTGAGGGGTCCCCGTATTAGACAGAGGATGTCGGGGTGAGGGGTCCCCGTATTGCACAGAGGATGTCAGGGTGAGGGGTCCCCGTATTACACAGAGGATGTCGGGGTGAGGGGTCCCCATATTGCACAGAGGATGTCGGGGTGAGGGGTCCCCGTATTACACAGAGGATGTCGGGGTGAGGGGTCCCCATATTGCACAGAGGATGTCGGGGTGAGGGGTCCCCGTATTGTACAGAGGATGTCGGGGTGAGGGGTCCCCGTATTGTACAGAGGATGTCAGGGTGAGGGGTCCCCGTATTGTACAGACGATGTTGGGGTGAGGGGTTCCCGTATTGCACAGAGGATGTCGGGGTGAGGGGTCCCGGTATTGCACAGACGATGTTGGGGTGAGGGGTCCCCGTATTGCACAGAGGATGTCAGGGTGAGGGGTCCCCGTATTGTACAGAGGATGTCGGGGTGAGGGGTCCCCTTATTGCACAGAGGATGTCGGGGTGAGGGGTCCCCTTATTGCACAGAGGATGTCAGGGTGAGGGGTCCCCGTATTGTACAGAGGATGTCGGGGGGAGGGGTCCCCGTATTGTACAGAGGATGTCGGGGGGAGGGGTCCCCTTATTGCACAGAGGATGTCGGGGTGAGGGGTCCCCGTATTGCACAGAGGATGTCGGGGTGAGGAGTCCCCGTATTGCACAGAGGATGTCGGGGTGAGGGGTCCCCGTATTGTACAGAGGATGTCGGGGGGGGGGTTCCCCGTATTGTACAGAGGATGTCGAGGTGAGGGGTCCCCGTATTGTACAGAGGATGTCAGGGTGAGGGGTCCCCGTATTGTACAGAGTATGTCGGGGTGAGGGGTCCCTGTATTGTACAGAGGATGTCGGGGTGAGGGGTCCCCGTATTGTACAGAGGATGTCGGGGTGAGGGGTCCCCGTATTGTACAGAGGATGTCAGGGTGAGGGGTCCCCGTATTGTACAGAGGATGTCGGGGTGAGGGGTCCCGGTATTGCACAGACGATGTTGGGGTGAGGGGTCCCCGTATTGCACAGAGGATGTCGGGGTGAGGGGTCCCCGTATTGTACAGAGGATGTCGGGGGGAGGGGTCCCCTTATTGTACAGAGGATGTCGGGGTGAGGGGTCCCCGTATTGCACAGAGGATGTCGGGGGGAGGGGTCCCCTTATTGCACAGAGGATGTCGGGGTGAGGGGTCCCCGTATTGCACAGAGGATGTTGGGGTGAGGGGTCCCCTTATTGCACAGAGGATGTCGGGGTGAGGAGTCCCCGTATTGTACAGAGGATGTCGGGGTGAGGAGTCCCCGTATTGCACAGAGGATGTCGGGGTGAGGAGTCCCCGTATTGCACAGAGGATGTCGGGGGGAGGGGTCCCCGTATTGCACAGAGGATGTCGGGGTGAGGGGTCCCCGTATTGTACAGAGGATGTCGGGGTGAGGGGTCCCCGTATTGTACAGAGGATGTCGGGGGGAGGGGTCCCCTTATTGTACAGAGGATGTCGGGGTGAGGGGTCCCCGTATTGTACAGAGGATGTCGGGGTGAGGGGTCCCCGTATTGCACAGAGGATGTCGGGGTGAGGGGTCCCCGTATTGTACAGAGGATGTCGGGGTGAGGGGTTCCCGTGTTGTACAGAGGATGTCGGGGTGAGGGGTCCCCGTATTGCACAGAGGATGTCGGGGTGAGGGGTCCCCGTATTGTACAGAGGATGTCGGGGTGAGGGGTTCCCGTGTTGTACAGAGGATGTCGGGGTGAGGGGTCCCCCATATTGCACAGAGAATGTCGGGGTTAGGGGTCTGTTTATCCACCTTGTGTGTTGGATTTGTAGGACTGGCTGGGGGGGGGGAGGGGAGGACAGTGACCGTCCCTCCATGTAGTACACACTCCGCACTGACAGCCAATCAGCACACAGAACAGACGTGTTTATTTTTCCATATTCTACAATTCCCTCTCCTCTCCGCTGATCATTAATTCATCCGCACAGCCGCCACCCCTTCCCTGCCAGGAGGACACCGGAGCACATCTTCTGTTACATTGTATTCTATTCATAATGATGGATTCTATTCTATTCTATTCTATTCTATGATGTGATGTCCTGTGTGTGTGTGGGGGGGGCAGGGGGGGGGGCTGATATCACATTATACACATTCCCCATCATCCACTCAAGAAAGTTCATTTATGATGGCGCCCCCCTTCTCCCGAACCCCAACATTACTGGGGAGTCACTATGAGGAGCACTGCTAAACTTTGTGATAGTGAGGAGGACAAGGAGGGGCCCCATATCAGGACATCTCCATCTATTATCACAATCCACTCATAGCGCCATTAAGCAGACATGCCCCCCCCCCCCTGCTGTCAGTGACTTCCTGCAGGTATGAAGGATGAGATGAATAATTTCATGCAGAGCGTGCCTTATCTACAGATGTATCCAACCGCGCGTGCACCGGTCCCATCACCACGACACGTCCCATTACCGCAACACACAGAGCTGTTTGTCTTCTCTTATCAGCTGTGTACAGAGAATCAACTCACATCTGACCAACCAAACACCCCCGTCATTACCCCCCTCGCCCCCCAAAATCCTCATCACCCACAGTGCTTCACCCCCCCATAGATCCCATCACCCCACACTGCTTCACCCCCCCTCCCCCCCATAGACCCCATCACCCCACAATGCTTCACCCCCCCATAGACCCGATCACCCCACAATGCTTCACCCCCCTCCCCCCCATAGACCCCATCACCCCACAATGCTTCACCCCCCATAGACCCCATCACCCCACAGTGCTTCACCCCCCCAACAGACACCGGACCCCATCACCCACAGTGCGTCACCCCCCATAGACCCCATCACCCCACAGTGCTTCACCCCCCTCCCCCCCATAGACCCCATCACCCCACAGTGCTTCACCCCCCCCATAGACCCCATCACCCCACAGTGCTTCGCCCCCCCATAGACCCCATCACCCCACAGTGCTTCACCCCCCAGACACCGGACTCGGTGACCTACACAAAAAACAATCAGATTTTATTCTCCTGTTATCATATCAGTCCTGCTGATTGGTTGAGAAGAGCACCGATTTAGTGAATAAGACCCACAATGGTGCCTTTGTATTCCATACATGTTATTATTATCTAATCCCACCTATAGATCCTCCCCAGATAGAAGGTATCAGGAGGCTCATTTCAAACGTCTATAAAGACTCCTGTGAATTTTCTGTGAACTGATTCCAACAATTGATGGAGATTACCAGAAAATCCTCTGTGGAGCCAACAATGTTGGCTTTCCCTCTCTTGAAGAATCTCTTTGAATGGCCAAAAAAATGACAGACTGATAATAGACAACGTTCACTCCTACAGAATGTAGATGTGCCGGGATGTTGCCTGCCTGGGGGCACCATCCAGACCAAATCAGACCTTCTCCATCATCCAGAACAATACAGACCTTCTCCATCATCCAGAACAATACAGACCTTCTCCATCATCCAGAACAATACAGACCTTCTCCATCATCCAGACCAAATCAGACCTTCTCCATCATCCAGAACAATACAGACCTTCTCCATCATCCAGAACAATACAGACCTTCTCCATCATCCAGAACAATACAGACCTTCTCCATCATCCAGAACAATACAGACCTTCTCCATCATCCACAACAATACAGACCTTCTCCATCATCCAGAACAATACAGACCTTCTGAATCATCCAGAACAATACAGACCTTCTCCATCATCCAGAACAATACAGACCTTCTCCATCATCCAGAACAATACAGACCTTCTCCATCATCCAGAACAATACAGACATTCTCCATCATCCAGAACAATACATACATTCTCCCTCATCCAGAACAATACAGACCTTCTCCATCATCCAAAACAATACAGACCTTCTCCATCATCCAGAACAATACAGACCTTCTCCATCATCCAGAACAATACAGACCTTCTCCATCATCCAGAACAATACAGACCTTCTCCATCATCCAGAACAATACAGACCTTCTCCATCATCCAGAACAATACAGACCTTCTCCATCATCCAGAACAATACAGACCTTCTCCATCATCCAGAACAATACAGACCTTCTCCATCATCCAGAACAATACAGACATTCTCCATCATCCAGAACAATACAGACATTCTCCATCATCCAGAACAATACAGACATTCTCCAGCGCGCTGACCAGTTAGAAAAGTCTAAACTCTTATCACAAACCAATCACTTCATTTTTGTGGGAGAGTATTTGTACAACTGCTAGTTAGAATTTCACCTGAGTTGCTGCCATTTTTTACTTTGCTTTGTTGGAAATCCCTATCTGGAGTCATCCACCACAATCCGGCATCATCCACCACAATCCGGCATCATCCACCACAATCCGGCGTCATCCACCACTATTCAGTATCACCCAACACCATCCAGTAACACCCAACACCATCCAGCATCACCCAACACCATCCAGCATCACCCAACACCATCCAGCATCACCCAACACCATCCAGCTTTACCCAACACCATCCAGCATCACCCAACACCATTCAGCATCGCCCAACACCATTCAGCATCGCCCAACACCATTCAGCTTCACCCAACACCATCCAACATCACCCAACACCATCCAGCATCACCCAACACCATCCAGCATCACCCAACACCATCCAGCATCACCCAACACCATCCAGCATCACCCAACACCATCCAGCTTTACCCAACACCATCCAGCATCGCCCAACACCATTCAGCATCGCCCAACACCATTCAGCTTCACCCAACACCATCCAACATCACCCAACACGATCCAGCATCACCCAACACCATCCAGTTTCACACAGCACCATCCAGCATCACCCAACATCACCCAACACCATTCAGCTTCACCCAACACCATTCAGCTTCACCCAACACCATCCAGCTTTACCCAACACCATCCAGCATCACCCAACATCATCTAGCATCACCCAACATCATCTAGCATCACCCAACGTCATCCAGCATCACCCAACGTCATCCAGCATCACCCAATGTCATCCAGTATCACCCAACGTCATCCAGTATCACCCAACGTCATCCAGCATCACCCAACACCATCCAGTATCACCCAACACCATCCAGTATCACCCAACACCATCCAGTATCACCCAACACCATCCAGTATCACCCAACACCATCCAGCATCACCCAACACCATCCAGTATCACCCAACACCATCCAGCATCACCCAACACAATCTGTCACAAGGTTGGATGGGTATAGTGGGTGTTTGGGATGGGTACAGTGGGTGTTTGGGATGGGTACAGTGGGTGTTTGGGATGGGTACAGTCGGTGTTTGGGATGGGTACAGTCGGTGTTTGGGATGGGTACAGTGGGTGTTTGGGATGGGTACAGTGGGTGTTTGGGATGGGTACAGTCGGTGTTTGGGATGGGTACAGTGGGTGTTTGGGATGGGTACAGTGGGTGTTTGGGATGGGTACAGTGGGTGTTTGGGATGGGTACAGTCGGTGTTTGGGATGGGTACAGTGGGTGTTTGGGATGGGTCTTAGTGTTAATAGACCTTTTGCTGTTCTATTGTAGGTGGCCTGACAGATGTTGGTGGTTGGTTGGAACGAGTGTTGTGCATTATCGGGGTGGCCCCATGGCTGGTAATTTGGAGATTGTAGAGCAGTCCATGTAGTATTATTACACAGATTCTTTTCCGATTCCTGTGGTGGTGTCACCTAATTATCTGTGTTGTGTGAATGATTAATTCATCTAATTATCCAGCCAGTCCTACGATGAACCTCTTTCATATGGAGTCTCCTCTGAAATCATGTCATTCCGATCGGGAATTTCCTTATTTTTGTTAGTTGACTGGCTTTTCTCAATGGACGGGCCCCATATTCATTATGCATACAAATATCACAATCTGCCACGTTGCACAGTTCACCCTGCCAGGTCACCCGCAGAGCTTGCATTCTTAAATGGGGTATATTGTTATCAATGAGCTCTGGAGAAGATGGTAAACATACCCGGACAGATGGTGAATGGTTGCAGTAATAAACCCTGGGAGTAATTAATATTCCACGTAATGTCTGGTGACAGCTGGGCCTGGAGGGCGGAGGGGGTAAATAGGGGTGAGGTAGAAAATAAAATCTGCTGTCATTGTCGGAAGTCATTATACAATTAGCAGCAAGGAGGATATACAATATACTGTATATACAGGAGGTAGGAGGGTCAGTGCCTTGAAAAAGTATTCATACCCCCTGAAATTTTCCACATTTTGTCATGTTACAACCAAAAACGTAAATGTATTTTATTGGGATTTTATGTGATAGACCAACACAAAGTGTCACATAACTGTGAAGTGGAAGGAAAATGATAAATGACACAAATAAATATGTGAAAAGTGTGGGGGGGGGCATTTGTATTCAGCCCCCTTTACTCTGATACCCCTAACTAAAATCTAGTGGAACCAATTGCCTTTGGAAGTCACCTAATTAGTAAATAGAGTCCACCTGTGTGTCATTTAATCTCAGTATAAATACAGCTGTTCTGTGAAGCCCTCAGAGGTTTGTTAGAGAACCTTAGTGAACAAACAGCATCATGAAGGCCGAGGAACACACCAGACAGGTCAGGGATAAAGTTGTGGAGAAGTATAAAGCAGGGTTAGGTTATAAAAAAATCTCCCAAGCTTTGAACATCTCACGGAGCTCTGTTCAATCCATCATCGGAAAATGGAAAGAGTATGGCACAACTGCAAACCTACCAAGACATGGCCGTCCACCTAAACTGACCGGCCGGGCAAGGAGAGCATTCATCAGAGAAGAGCCAAGAGGTCCATGGTAACTCTGGAGGAGCTGCAGAGATCCACAGCTCAGGTGGGAGAATCTGTCCGAAATATAAAAAAGACAAAAGCGCACCAGCCTAGTGCATTAACTTTTAAAACATTTATTTGATAAAAAATAGTAAAGGAAATAACTCACAGGCGATTGGTGGAGGAGGCACAACATAAAATCGCACCGGTATACAGTCTGCGATTTGGAATGAGCAGAACCTTCCAGGGGTCGTGGAGGAACGCACAGACGCTGCAATCCGCTAACGCGTTTCGAGGGGAATGTCCCCTCTTCCTCAGAGCTATGCAGTGCAACCTCCCTCAGCGAACCTCACTTATAAATGCCTGCAAGCCAATAAGACAGGGGTGGGGTGCGGGGCTCCTCCCCCTTAAGAAATCCCTCCCTCCTAAGTCCTCTGATCAGGCATACCCTATACGCATAAGTGCATATGCAGACGCATGCACACACCATATGTACATGTGCATGCATACACACACACACATATATACACACACAAAAGCAGCTGGTAAATAACCAATTGATAAATGAAATAGGAAGTGAACAGGTTATGTTTACTGTGATGTATATCTGCTATGTCTAGATACCACATGTTGCCCTTCAGTCCGTATGCACAGTACATTGCTGTTCACTTCCTATTTCATTTATCAATTGGTTATTTACCAGCTGCTTTTGTGTGTGTATATATGTGTGTGTGTGTATGCATGCACATGTACATATGGTGTGTGCATGCGTCTGCATATGCACTTATGCGTATAGGGTATGCCTAATCAGAGGACTTAGGAGGGAGGGATTTCTTAAGGGGGAGGAGCCCCGCACCCCACCCCTGTCTTATTGGCTTGCAGGCATTTATAAGTGAGGTTCGCTGAGGGAGGTTGCACTGTATAGCTCTGAGGAAGAGGGGACATTCCCCTCGAAACACGTTAGCGGATTGCAGTGTCTGTGCGTTCCTCCACGACCCCTGGAAGGTTCTGCTCATTCCAAATCGCAGACTGTATACCGGTGCGATTTTATGTTGTGCCTCCTCCACCAATCGCCTGTGAGTTATTTCCTTTACTATTTTTTATCAAATAAATGTTTTAAAAGTTAATGCACTAGGCTGGTGCGCTTTTGTCTTTTTTATATTTCGGTTTTCACTAGGATCCCCATCCTTGAAGGCAGCAAGGCCAGTGCTCAGCCTACTACATATGGTGATCCACCTGTGTGCAGGAGTTGCTTTTTTCTCTTCTGCTACGGGAGAATCTGTCCACAGGACAACTATTAGTCGTGTTCTCCACAAATCTGCCCTTTATGGAAGAGTGACAAGAAGAAAGACATTGGTGAAAGAAAGTCATAAGAAGTCCTGTTTGTAGTTTGTGAGAAGCCATGTGGAGGACACAGCAAACATGTGGAAGAAGGTGATCTGGTCAGAGGAGACCAAAATTATACTTTATGGCCTAAAAGTAAAACGCTATGTGTGGGGGAAAACTAACACTGCACATCACCCTGAACACACCATCCCCACCGTGAAACATGGTGGTGGCAGCATCATGTGGTGGGGATGGTTTTCTTCAGCAGGGACAGGGAAGCTGGTCAGAGTTGATGGGAAGATGGATGGAGACAAATACAGGACAATCTTAGAAGAAAACCTGTTAGAGTCTACAAAAGACTTGAGACTGGGCGGAGGTTCACCTTCCAGTAGGACAACGACCCGAAACATCCAGCCAGAGCTACAATGGAATGGTTTAGATCAAAGCATATTCATGTGTTAGAATGGCCCAGTCACAGTCCAGACCTAAATCCCATTGAGAATCTGTGGCAAGACTTGAAAATTGCTGTTCACAGACGCTCTCCATCCAATCTGACAGAGCTTGAGATATTTTACAAAGAAGAATGGGCAGAAATGTCCCTCTCTAGATGTGCAAAGCTGTTAGAGACATCCCCAAAAAGACTTGTAGAGAAAGGGGGTTCTACAAAGTATTGACTCCGGGGGGCGCCATACAAATACCCCCCCCACACTTTTCACATATTTATTTGTATCATTTTCCTTCCACTTCACAATTATGTGACGCTTTGTGTGGGTCTATTACATAAAATCCCAATAAAATACATTTACGTTTTTGGTTGTAACATGACAAAATGTGGGAAATTTCAAAGGGTAGGAATACTTTTTCAAGGCACTGTATATACAGTACATACCTGTCTATCTGTTCATCCATCTATCCAATATCCAAGGTTTCCCGGTGTAGAATTCCCTGACTGAACCCTGGTGTAGAATTCTCTGACCGAACCCTGGTGTAGAATTCTCTGACTGATCCTCGGTGTAGAATTCTCTGACTGATCCTCGGTGTAGAATTCTCTGACTGATCCCCCGGTGTAGAATTTTCTGACTGATCCCCGGTGTAGAATTCTCTGACTGATCCTCAGTGTAAAATTGTCTGACTGATCCTCGGTGTAAAATTCTCTGACGGATCCCCCCGGTGTAGGATTCTCTGACTGATCCACGGTGTAGAATTATCTGACTGACCCCCCCGGTGTAGAATTCTCTGACTGACCCCCAGTGTAGAATTCTCTGACTGACCCCCGGTGTAGAATTCTCTGACTGAATTCTCTGACTGAATTCTCTGACTGAATTCTCTGACTGATCCCCGGTGTAGAATTCTCTGACTGATCCTCGGTGTAGAATTCTCTGACTGATCCTCGGTGTAGAATTCTCTGACTGATCCCCCGGTGTAGAATTCTCTGACTGATCCCCGGTGTAGAATTCTCTGACTGATCCTCAGTGTAAAATTGTCTGACTGATCCTCGGTGTAAAATTCTCTGACTGATCCACGGTGTAGAATTATCTGACTGACCCTCCCGGTGTAGAATTCTCTGACTGACCCCCAGTGTAGAATTCTCTGACTGACCCCCGGTGTAGAATTCTCTGACTGACCCCCGGTGTAGAATTCTCTGACTGATCCCCGGTGTAGAATTCTCTGACTGACCCCCGGTGTAGAATTCTCTGACTGATCCTCGGTGTAGAATTCTCTGACTGATCCTCGGTGTAGAATTCTCTGACTGATCCTCGGTGTAGAATTCTCTGACTGATCCTCGGTGTAGAATTCTCTGACTGATCCTCGGTGTAGAATTCTCTGACTGATCCTCGGTGTAGAATTCTCTGACTGATCCTCGGTGTAGAATTCTCTGACTGATCCTCGGTGTAGAATTCTCTGACTGATCTTCGGTGTAGAATTCTCTGACTGATCCCCGGTGTAGAATTCTCTGATCCTCGATGTAGAATTCTCTGACTGATCCTCAGTGTAGAATTCTCTGACTGATCCCCGGTGTAGAATTCTCTGATCCTCGATGTAGAATTCTCTGACTGATCCTCAGTGTAGAATTCTCTGACTGATCCCCGGTGTAGAATTCTCTGATCCCCGGTGTAGAATTCTCTGATCCTCAGTGTAGAATTGTCTCACTGATCCTCGGTGTAGAATTCTCTGACTGATCCTCGGTGTAGAATTCTTTGACAGAACCCCGGTGTAGAATTCTCTGACTGAACCGCAGTGTAGAATTCTCTGACTGATCCCCGGTGTAGAATTCTCTGACTGATCCTCGGTGTAGAATTCTCTGACTGATCCTCGGTGTAGAATTCTCTGACTGACCCTCGGGGTAGAATTCTCTGACTGACCCTCGGGGTAGAATTCTCTGACTGACCCTCGGGGTAGAATTCTCTGACTGACCCTCGGGGTAGAATTCTCTGACTGATCCCCGGTGTAGAATTCTCTGATCCTCGGTGTAGAATTCTCTGACTGATCCCCGGTGTAGAATCCTCTGACTGATCCCCGGTGTAGAATTCTCTGACTGATCCCCGGTGTAGAATTCTCTGACTGATCCCCGGTGTAGAATTCTCTGACTGATCCCCGGTGTAGAATTCTCTGACTGATCCCTGGTGTAGAATTCTCTGATCCTCGGTGTAGAATTCTCTGACTGATCCTCTTTGTAGAATTCTCTGACTGATCCTCTTTGTAGAATTCTCTGACTGATCCTCAGTGTAGAATTCTCTGACTGATCCCCGGTGTAGAATTCTCTGATCCTCGGTGTAGAATTCTCTGACTGATCCCCTGTGTAGAATTCTCTGATCCTCGGTGTAGAATTCTCTGACTGATCCTCGGTGTAGAATTCTCTGACTGATCCTCGATGTAGAATTCTCTGACTGATCCTCGATGTAGAATTCTCTGACTGATCCTCGATGTAGAATTCTCTGACTGATCCCCGGTGTAGAATTCTCTGACTGATCCTCGATGTAGAATTCTCTGACTGATCCTCGGTGTAGAATTCTCTGACTGATCCCCGGTGTAGAATTCTCTGATCCTCGGTGTAGAATTCTCTGACTGATCCTCGATGTAGAATTCTCTGACTGATCCTCGGTGTAGAATTCTCTGACTGATCCCCGGTGTAGAATTCTCTGATCCTCGGTGTAGAATTTTCTGACTGATCCTCGATGTAGAATTCTCTGACTGATCCTCGGTGTAGAATTCTCTGACTGATCCCTGGTGTAGAATTCTCTGATCCTCGGTGTAGAATTCTCTGACTGATCCTCGGTGTAGAATTCTCTGACTGATCCCTGGTCTAGAATTCTCTGATCCTCGGTGTAGAATTCTCTGACTGATCCTCGGTGTAGAATTCTCTGACTGATCCTCGGTGTAGAATTCTCTGACTGATCCCCGGTGTAGAATTCTCTGATCCTCGGTGTAGAATTCTCTTGACTGATCCTCGGTGTAGAATTCTCTGACTGATCCTCGGTGTAGAATTCTCTGACTGATCCCCGGTGTAGAATTCTCTGATCCTCGGTGTAGAATTCTCTGACTGATCCTCGATGTAGAATTCTCTGACTGATCCCCGGTGTAGAATTCTCTGATCCTCGATGTAGAATTCTCTGATTGATCCCCGGTGTAGAATTCTCTGATCCTCGATGTAGAATTCTCTGACTGATCCTCGATGTAGAATTCTCTGACTGAACCCCGGTGTAGAATTCTCTGACTGATCCCCAGTGTAGAATTCTCTGATCCTCGATGTATAATTCTCTGACTGATTCCAGTTTAACGCCGTCTTCAGCTGATGTACACAATATTGATGCAGCCGCACGATCCTGCCCCCCCCCCTCTTCAGCTCGTACCTGTCACTAAATGAGAACAATTAGTAATAATTATCTGACAATTTGCAGATCTCGGCGATGTCACAATGTCACTTAAAGCCCGGAACACACAGACTCGTCCCCTGAGTCCTCCTCACTGATGAATAATGTGTAGCAGGCTGTCCGGCTCCAAATAATTCAAATAAAACGTTCTGCTCTGTTCTGTAGAAGGGGGTGTAGTGGTTGGGTTAGCTGTGCAGGAGGTTTCGGGGAGTTGGGTGTGCAAAAAAGGTTTTAGAGGAAATTTGTAGAGAAGGGTTTCATTAGTTGGGGAAAGGTGTAGAGAAGGTCTTTTTTTTTTTGGGGGGGGGGGGGTGGTGGCACTTAGATTTTGTTAGGTGTGGACAGGCTGTAATAGTTTGAGGGTAAGGTGAGGAGAGGAGTGTTATAGGATGTTGGAGGGTGAGGTGCGGAAGTAGTTGGGGGCTAGATGTGGGAGAGTTTTGGAGGATGGGTGTGGACAACAGGTTGTAGGAGTGGGAGTTAGATGTGAAGAAGAGCTTATAGGAGTTTGGAGGGTTAGATGCGGAGGAGGTGTTTAGGGGGGTTAGGTGAGGAGAAGTGGTTGTTATAGTTGGAAGGTTAAGTGCAGAGGTAAGGTTGTAGTATCTGGGGGGTGAGGTATGGAAAAGAGTTTGTAGGAGTTTTGGGGGTTAGGTGTGTAGAAGGTGTTGGTGGAGGTTAGGTGTGGATGAAGAGTCATAGGATTTGGAGCTGCTGGTGAGGTGTGGAGAAGGGTTTCTAGCTGTTGGTGGGTAAGGTGCAGAGGATTAGTTGTAGTAGTTGAGGGGTGAGAAGTAGAAGGGTTATATGAGTTTGGGAAGTTAGGTGTGGAGGAGGGATTGTACAAGTTGAGGGTTAGGAGCAGAGAAGGAGTCGTAGGAGTTTGGGTGTTTGGTGTAGAAAAGTGGTTATTTGAGTTTGGGGAATTAGATGCTGTGAAGAGCTTGCAGTGATTTGTGGGTTAAATGCAGAGGAGGGGGTAGTTAGTGGTGGAGGGCAGGGGCAGGGAAGGGCTGATATGAACATTGGGAGATAGATGTGGCAAATTGTTGGGTGAGGTGCAGTAGGGGAGAGGGTGGGATTGTAGTAATGGGGGGGGGGGGGGGGGTGAAGTGTGAAGTGGTTGTAGAAGTGTGGAGAAGGAGTTGGGGGTTAGATGTGAAGGTGAGGTTGTAGGAGATGTGAGGCTAAGTGGGAGGGGTTGTAATAGTTGGGGGTTAGGTGTGGAAAAGGGGATATATGTGGGTTTGGGGAATTAGGTGCAGTGAAAGGGTTGTACAAGTTAGGGGCTAGGTTCGGAGGATGGGATGTAGGAGTTGGGGGGTTAGGTGTGCAGGAAGGGTTGTAGGAGTTGGAGGTAAGGTGCAGAGGAAGGAAGGCTCTATCTTCAGGCTCTGTACTGTAAGGTATATACCACTATGTTTTAATGTCTTTTTTATTATGTAAACTAATACAATTTGTAAAGTTTTTATACTAGCTTGATGTGAATTTAGTTCTCAAAGGCATATTCAAAGTCACTCTCTTTGTCTCTTTGGTTTGCTTTTGTCAATGTTGATATTTGGGATGATGCCAATGAGAACTTTATCAATGTTCATGAATTACATCCTACCTCGTACCTAGTAACTAGTACCATATCTAGTATGGAGGAGTGGTTGTAAAAGTTGGGGGCTAGGTACGGGTGAGGCATTGTAGGAGTTGGGGGTTAGATACGGATGAGGGGTTGTAGGAGTTGGGGTGGTTAGGTGTGGAAGAAGGGATGTAGGAGTTGGGGGTTGGGTGTGTACGAGGGGTTGTTGGAGCTGGGGGGTTAGGTATGAAGTAGAAGTTGTAGGAATTGGGGGGGGGGGTAAGGTGCATAGGAAGAGTTTTTGGAGGTTAGCTATGGAGGGAATTCTCTGGTTGGGGATGTTGTATAAGAAGTGTTGGGTTCAGAATCAAAGCTCGGGGGTCCCGGTTCCCGATGGGACTGTGCTCAGCAGAGCGTTCCCTGGTCCCTGCACATTAGATCTTAGATTCCCTTTCCAGCTGTAATGTTCTCTGAATATTTAATGGCAAAAACCCTTTCCAGTTAAGTTTTTATATCTATGAGCAGGGACTGTGCCGTATCCGAGACACAGTTCTGATGATGACGAAGTCCCAGCGGGCCCAATGACAACTGTCTCTGCAAACTGTTTTCAAAATGAAAGGGGTACTCCAGATAGCTCTTCTTTTTTATTTTGATTGGAGGGGTGAGATCCACTGTCAGCTGATGACCCAATCACTAAACTGCTGATAGAAATGTGGCTGGATTCCCACTTTAGGGGAGGAGGGGTTGTAGGACTTGTGAGGTTAGGTGCAGAGGAGGGGCTGTAGGAGTTGAGGGGTTAGGTGTGGAGGAGGGGTTGTAGGAGTTAAGGGTTAGGTGCGGAGGAATCGTTGTAGGAGTTGGGGGTTAGGTACAGGGGAGGCGTTGTAGGAGTTTAGACGGGTTAGGTATGGAGGAGGGGTTGAAGAAGTTGAGGGGTTGTAGGAGTTGGAGGTTAGGTACATAGGAGCGGTTGTAGGAGGTGTGGGGTTAGGTGCGGATGAGGGGTTATAGAAGTTGGGGGTTAGGTGTGGAGAAGGGGTTGTAGGAGTTGGGGGTTAGGTGTGGAGGAGAGGTTGCAGGAGTTGGGGGTTAGGTGTGGAGGAGAGGTTGTAGGAGTTGGGTGTTAGGTGTGGAGGAGAGGTTGTAGGAGTTGGGGGCTAGGTGTGGAGAAGGGGTTGTAGGAGTTGGGGGCTAGGTACAGGGGAGGCGTTGTAGGAGTTTAGACGGGTTAGGTATGGAGGAGGGGTTGAAGAAGTTGAGGGGTTGTAGGAGTTGGAGGTTAGGTACATAGGAGCGGTTGTAGGAGGTGTGGGGTTAGGTGCGGATGAGGGGTTATAGAAGTTGGGGGTTAGGTGTGGAGAAGGGGTTGTAGGAGTTGGGGGTTAGGTGTGGAGGAGAGGTTGCAGGAGTTGGGGGTTAGGTGTGGAGGAGAGGTTGTAGGAGTTGGGTGTTAGGTGTGGAGGAGAGGTTGTCGGAGTAGGGTGTTAGGTGTGGAGGAGAGGTTGTAGGAGTTGGGGGCTAGGTGTGGAGAAGGGGTTAAAGGAATTGGAGGTTATGTGCATATGAGGGGTTTTTTGAGGTTAGGTGTGGAGGAGAGGTTGCAGGAGTTGGGGGTTAGGTGTGGAGGAGAGGTTGTAGGAGTTGGGTGTTAGGTGTGGAGGAGAGGTTGTAGGAGTTGGGGGCTAGGTGTGGAGAAGGGGTTAAAGGAATTGGAGGTTATGTGCATATGAGGGGTTTTTTTGAGGTTAGGTGTGGAGGAGAGGTTGCAGGAGTTGGGGGTTAGGTGTGGAGGAGAGGTTGTAGGAGTTGGGTGTTAGGTGTGGAGGAGAGGTTGTAGGAGTTGGGGGTTAGGTGTGGAGGAGAGGTTGCAGGAGTTGGGGGTTAGGTGTGGAGGAGAGGTTGTAGGAGTTGGGTGTTAGGTGTGGAGAAGGGGTTGTAGGAGTTGGGGGTTAGGTGTGGAGGAGAGGTTGCAGGAGTTGGGGGTTAGGTGTGGAGGAGAGGTTGTAGGAGTTGGGTGTTAGGTGTGGAGGAGAGGTTGTAGGAGTTGGAGGTTAGGTGTGGAGGAGAGGTTGCAGGAGTTGGGGGTTAGGTGTGGAGGAGAGGTTGTAGGAGTTGGGTGTTAGGTGTGGAGAAGGGGTTGTAGGAGTTGGGGGTTAGGTGTGGAGGAGAGGTTGCAGGAGTTGGGGGTTAGGTGTGGAGGAGAGGTTGTAGGAGTTGGGTGTTAGGTGTGGAGGAGAGGTTGTAGGAGTTGGGTGTTAGGTGTGGAGGAGAGGTTGTAGGAGTTGGGGGCTAGGTGTGGAGAAGGGGTTAAAGGAATTGGAGGTTATGTGCATATGAGGGTTTTTTTGAGGTTAGGTGTGGAGGTGGGGTCTGAATTCTCTGGTTGGCGATGTTGTATAAGAAATGTTGGGTTCAGGATCGAAGCTCGGGGGTCCGGGTACGGTTGTATTAAGCTGCACCCGTTGAGTCCGTCCTCAGCAGAGCGTTCTCTGGTCCCTGCACATTAGATCTGAGGATCGCTTTCCAGCTGTAATGTTCTCTGAATATTTAATGACAAAAACCCTTCCCAGTGAAGTCTTTATATCTGTGTGCGGGGACTGTGCCATATCCGAGACAGAGTTCCGATGAAGAAGTCCCAGCGGGCCCACTGACAACTGTCTCTGCAAACTATTTTCAGAATTAAAGGGGAACTCCAGCTAGCTCTTCTTTTTTATTTTGATTGAAGGGGTAAGATCCTGTGTCAGCTGATGGCCCAATCACTAAACTGCTGATAAAAATGTGGCTACATTCCCACCCTAGGGTTTTAGGAGCTAGGTTTTAGGTATGGAGGAAGGGTTGTAGGACTTGTGGGGTTAGATGTGGAGGATGGGTTGTAGGACTTGTGGGGTTAGATGTGGAGGAGGGGTTGTAGGAGTTGGGGGTTAGGTGTGGAGGAGGGCTTATAGGGGTTGGATGGTTAGGTGTGAAGGAGGGGATATAAGAGTTGGGGGGCTAGGTACAGAGGAGGGGTTGTAGGAGTTTGAAGGGCTAGGTATGCCGGAGGGTTGTAGAAGTTGAAGGGTTAGGTGTAGAGGAGGGGTTGAAGGAGTTGGGGGTTAGGTGTGGAGTAGGGGTTGTAGGAGTTGGGGGTTAGGTGTGGAGTAGGGATTGTAGGAGTTGGGGGTTAGGTGTGGAGGAAGGGTTGTAGGAGTTGGGGGTTAGGTACGTGTGACAGAACCATCCAGCACCCCGCTTGGGTGCTTCCGTTAAGTTAGTGGGGAAAATAATGATTTGATCCTCTGCAGATTGGTTGGATGGGTCTTTCAGCATGACAATGACCCAAAACATACCGCCAAGGCAACAAAGGAGTGGCTCAAGAAGAAGCACATTAAGGTCATGGAGTGGCCTAGCCAGTCTCCAGACCTTAATCCTATAGGAAATGTATGGAGGAGCTGAAACTTCGAGTTGCCAAGAAACCTTAAGGATTTAGAGAAGATCTGTAAAGAAGAGTGGACCAAAATCCCTCCTGAGATGTGTGCAAACCTGATCACCACCTACAAGGAACATCTGACCTCTGTGATCACCAACAAGGGTTTCTCCACCAACTACTAAGTCATGTTTTGCTTGGCGATCAAATGCTTATTTTACTCACTGAACTGCAACTCCATTTATAACATTTGTATTGTGTGTTTTTCTTCTGGATTTTTGGTTGATATTCTGTCTCTATCATATAAAATACACCTATGATAAAAATTATAGACCCGTTTACCTTTGTATGTGGGCAAACTTATGCCGCGTACACACGGGCGGACTTTTCTACAGACTTTCGAATGAACGGACTTGCCTACACACGATCCACCAAAGCCTGACAGATTCGTACGTGATGACGTACACCGGACTAAAATAAGGAAGTTCATAGCCAGTAGCCAATAGCTGCCCTAGCATGGGTTTTTGTCCGTCGGACTAGCACACAGACGAGCGGACTTTTCGCCTGGACTCGAGTCCGTCGGAAAGATTTGAAATATGTTTAATTTCTAGGTCCGCCTGACTTTTGGGGAACAAAAAAGTCCGCTGGAGCCCACACACGATCGAATTTTCGGACGGACTCCGGTCCGCCGGACCTAGTCCATCGAAAAGTCCGCTGTACATGGCATTACACAATCTGCAGGGGATAAAATAGTTCTTTTCCCCACTGTATGACCACCAATGTAGGGAACATTCTTCCCACTGACCACCAATGTAGGGAACATTCTTCTCACTGACCACCAATGTAGGGAACATTCTTCCCACTGACCACCAATGTAGGGAACATTCTTCTCACTGACCACCAATGTAGGGAACATTCTTCCCACTGACCACCAATGTAGGGAACATTCTTCCCACTGACCACCAATGTAGGGAACATTCTTCTCACTGACCACCAATGTAGGGAACATTCTTCTCACTGACCACCAATGTAAGGAACATTCTTCCCACTGACCACCAATGTAGGGAACATTCTTCCCACTGACCACCAATGTAAGGGACATTCTTCTCACTGATCACCAATGTAAGGAGCATTCTTCTCACTGATCACCAATGTAAGGAACATTCTTCTCACTGACCACCAATGTAAGGAACATTCTTCTCACTGACCACCAATGTAAGAAACATTCTTCCCACTGATCACCAATGTAAGGAGCATTCTTCTCACTGATCACCAATGTAAGGAACATTCTTCTCACTGATCACCAATGTAAGGAACATTCTTCTCACTGATCACCAATGTAAGGTACATTCTTCTCACTGATCACCAATGTAAGGAGCATTCTTCTCACTGATCACCAATGTAAGGAACATTCTTCTCACTGATCACCAATGTAAGGAACATTCTTTTCACTGATCACCAATGTAAGGAACATTCTTCCCACTGATCACCAATGTAAGGGACATTCTTCTCACTGATCACCAATGTAAGGAACATTCTTCTCACTGATCACCAATGTAAGGAACATTCTTCTCACTGATCACCAATGTAAGGAACATTCTTCTCACTGATCACCAATGTAAGGAACATTCTTCTCACTGACCACCAATGTAAGGAACATTCTTCCCACTGACCACCAATGTAAGGAACATTCTTCCCACTGATCACCAATGTAAGGAACATTCTTCTCACTGATCACCAATGTAAGGAACATTCTTCCCACTGACCACCAATGTAAGGAACATTCTTCCCACTGATCACCAATGTAAGGAACATTCTTCTCACTGATCACCAATGTAAGGAACATTCTTCCCACTGATCACCAATGTAAGGAACATTCTTCTCACTGATCACCAATGTAAGGAACATTCTTCTCACTGATCACCAATGTAAGGAACATTCTTCTCACTGATCACCAATGTAAGGAACATTCTTCTCACTGATCACCAATGTAAGGAACATTCTTCTCACTGATCACCAATGTAAGGAGCATTCTTCTCACTGATCACCAATGTAAGGAACATTCTTCTCACTGATCACCAATGTAAGGAACATTCTTCTCACTGATCACCAATGTAAGGAACATTCTTCTCACTGATCACCAATGTAAGGAACATTCTTCTCACTGATCACCAATGTAAGGAACATTCTTCTCACTGATCACCAATGTAAGGAACATTCTTCTCACTGATCACCAATGTAAGGACCATTCTTCTCACTGATCACCAATGTAAGGAACATTCTTCTCACCGATCACCAATGTAAGGAACATTCTTCTCACTGATCACCAATGTAAGGAACATTCTTCTCACCGATCACTAATGTAAGGAACATTCTTCTCACTGATCACCAATGTAAGGAACATTCTTCTCACTGATCACCAATGTAAGGGACATTCTTCTCACCGATCACCAATGTAAGGAACATTCTTCTCACTGATCACCAATGTAAGGAATATTCTTCTCACTGATCACTAATGTAAGGAACATTCTTCTCACTGATCACCAATGTAAGGAACATTCTTCTCACTGATCACCAATGTAGGGAACATTCTTCTCACTGACCACCAATGTAAGGAACATTCTTCTCACTGACCACCAATGTAAGGAACATTCTTCTCACTGACCACCAATGTGACCAATGACAGTTCTTACTGTTTGCATTTCTTTTCTGGCCAGGATTATTATAGTTTTATTTTGTTTCTATGTTTGGAAATAGTCGTCTTTTATACAGCAGATCTGGGTATTTAGAGTCACTAGATACTCTCTGTTCCTCTTTCTTTTATTCATTCTTGTATTACGACTTGCTGATCTCACTCATCACCATGACCTGAAATCTGGTCATTATCGACCGGGTTCCCTGAGACCTCAATGTTATTTCAAGGGATCCTCCATATTGAAAAGGTTTGAAAAGATTCTAACACTACAGAGAAGGAATTTCGGACAGTTTGGTATTCTCCTATTGTTATTTGTTGTCATTTTGGATCTGATATGTTTTGATTCGAATATTCGCCAAACATACACACAGTATCTAATAATATTATTGGTTAAGCTAGAAGTCTTTATCATCCTAACAATGTATTGTGTGGAATCTCAGTGGAATCCTCAGTAGCGTTGTCCTATCTCTGGGATTCAGCGATCTGCAGTGTCTGGGATCTATGTAATGTGTGGAATCTCAGTGGATTCCGCAGTAGAATTGTCCTACACTATATTACCAAAAGTATTGGGACGCCGGCCTTTACACCCACATGAAATTTAATGACATCCCAGTCTTAGTCCGGAGGGTTCAATATTGAGTTGGCTCCGCCCTTTGCAGCTATAACAGCTTCAACTCTTCTGGGAAGGTCGTCCACAAGGTTTAGGAGGGTGTCTATGGGAATGTTTGACAATTCTTCCAGAAGCGCATTTGTGGGGTCAGCCATTGATGTTGGATGAGAAGGCCTGGCTCGCGGTCTCCGCTCTAATTCATCCCAAAGGTGTTCTATGGGGTTGAGGTCAGGACTTTGTGCAGGTCAGTAAAGTTTCTCCACCCCAAACTCGCTCATCCATGTCTTTATGAACCTTGCTTTGTGCACTGGTCCAAATCATTTGGTGGAGGGGGGATTATGGTGGGGGGGGGAGGGGTGATTATGGTGGGGGGGTTGTTTTTCAGGGGTTGGGTTTGGCCCCTTAGTTCCAGTGAAGGGAACTCTTAAGGCGTCAGCATACCAAGAGATTTTGGACAATTTCATGTTCCCAACTTTGTGGGAACAGTTTTGGGGATGGCCTCTCTCTGTTCTAACATGACTGTGCATGCCATTAAAGTTCATGAACTTTTGCCAATATAGTGTATCTCTGGGATTCGGTGGTCTGTGGTGTCTGGGATCTCTGGAATGTGTAGAATCTCGGTGGAATCTTCAGTAGAGATGACCAATCTCTGGGATTCAGCGGTCTGTGGTGTCTGGGATCTATGGAATGTGTAGGATCTTGGTGGAATCGTCAGTAGAGATGTCCTATCTCTGAGATTCAGCGGTCTGCAGTGTCTGGGATCTATGGAATGTGTAGGATCCTGGTGGAATCGTCAGTAGAGATGTCCTATCTCTGGGATTCGGGAGTCTGCGGTGTCTGGGATCTATGGAATGTGTAGAATCTCGGTGGAATCCTCAGTAGATCTGTCTGGGATACGGTGGTCTGCGGCTCATCAGATGTGGTAGCGATGTATGGGATTCAGCTGTTTGTGGCTCATCAGATGTGGTAGCGATGTCTGGGATTCGGTGGTCTGTGGTGTTTGGGATATATGGAATGTGTAGAATCTCAGCGGAATCCTCAGTAGAGATGTCCTATTTCTGGGATTCGGTGGTCTGTGGTGTTTGGGATCTATGGAATATATAGAATCTTGGTGGAATCTCAGTAGAGATGTCATATTTCTGGGATTCAGTGGTCTGTGGTTTTTGGGATCTATGAAATGTGTAGAATCTCAGTGGAATCCTCAGTAGACGTGTCCTATTTCTGGGATTCGGTGGTCTGTGGTTTTTGGGATCTATGGAATATATAGAATCTCGGTGGAATCCTCAGTAGACGTGTCCTATTTCTGGGATTCGGTGGTCTGTGGTTTTTGGGATCTATGGAATATATAGAATCTCGGTGGAATCCTCAGTAGAGATGTCATATTTCTGGGATTCGGTGGTCTGTGGTTTTTGGGATCTATGGAATATATAGAATCTCGGTGGAATCCTCAGTAGACGTGTCCTGTTTCTGGGATTCGGCGGTCTGTGGCTCATCAGATGTGGTAGCGATATCTGGGATTCGGTGGTCTGTGGTGTTTGGGATCTATGGAATATATAGAATCTTGGTGGAATCCTCAGTAGAGATGTCCTATTTTTGGGATTCGTTGGTCTGCGGCGGATCAGGCTCTGAGGATTCCCCGGCCATTCCTGGCTGTGATATAACTGGTACCATCTTGTACTCATGTCACTGCTCTTCTCTTCGCCTGAAATCTGACAGATCCACCCGGCTTATCGCTAATCGCAGCGGAGGAGGGGGGGGGACAGCGGAGCTGACAGAATAAGCCGCTCAGAGCTGGGGCTGGTTTATCAATACTTCTCCCGGAGCGCAGCCGTGACCTGCTCACCCCCCCCCCCCTCCTCCACCTCCTCCTCATACTCTGTGCACAATATTCCCTGCCTGGAGGGTAAAGACATTCTCCTGCCTCTGAACAGCAAGCGAAGGGCGGCGGAGCCAAGTAATATTCCTCTTCATATAGAATATCCCCCCCCCCCCTCTATTATACCCAAAACCGAGAATATGAGAAGAATCAAAATTCCATTAAATTCCCCCCGAAGCGTGAATACATTCACAACACCTTCAATACCTTCCACACCCAATCACTGCAACATACCCATATATAATGACTATATATACATAGAGGAGAAGGGTGAGGGGTCCATGGAGATGTATACAGAGGAGAGGGGTGAGGGGTCCATGGAGATGTATACAGAGGAGAGGGGTGAGGGGTCCATGGAGATGTACACAGAGGAGAGGGGTGAGGGGTCCATGGAGATGTACACAGAGGAGAGGGGTGAGGGGTCCATGGAGATGTACACAGAGGAGAGGGGTGAGGGGTCCATGGAGATGTACACAGAGGAGAGGGGTGAGGGGTCCATGGAGATGTACACAGAGGAGAGGGGTGAGGGGTCCATGGAGATGTACACAGAGGAGAGGGGTGAGGGGTCCATGGAGATGTACACAGAGGAGAGAGGTGAGGGGTCCATGGAGATGTACACAGAGGAGAGGGGTGAGGGGTCCATGGAGATGTACACAGAGGAGAGGGGTGAGGGGTCCATGGAGATGTACACAGAGGAGAGGGGTGAGGGGTCCATGGAGATGTACACAGAGGAGAGGGGTGAGGGGTCCATGGAGATGTACACAGAGGAGAGGGGTGAGAGGTCCATGGAGATGTACACAGAGGAGAGGGGTGAGGGGTCCATGGAGATGTACACAGAGGAGAGGGGTGAGGGGTCCATGGAGATGTACACAGTGGAGAGGGGTGAGTGGCCAAGGAGATGTACACAGAGGAGAGGGGTGAGGGGTCCATGGAGATGTACACAGTGGAGAGGGGTGAGAGGTCCATGGAGATGTACACAGAGGAGAGGGGTGAGAGGTCCATGGAGATGTACACAGAGGAGAGGGGTGAGGGGTCCATGGAGATGTACACAGAGGAGAGGGGTGAGGGGTCCATGGAGATGTACACAGAGGAGAGGGGTGAGGGGTCCATGGAGATGTACACAGAGGAGAGGGGTGAGGGGTCCATGGAGATGTACACAGAGGAGAGGGGTGAGGGGTCCATGGAGATGTACACAGAGGAGAGGGGTGAGGGGTCCATGGAGATGTACACAGAGGAGAGGGGTGAGGGGTCCATGGAGATGTATACAGAGGAGAGGGGTGAGGGGTCCCGGGAGATGTACACAGAGGAGAGAGGTGAGAGGTCCATGGAGATGTACACAGAGGAGAGGGGTGAGGGGTCCATGGAGATGTACACAGAGGAGAGAGGTGAGGGGTCCCGGGAGATGTACACAGAGGAGAGAGGTGAGGGGTCCATGGAGATGTACACAGAGGAGAGGGGTGAGGGGTCCATGGAGATGTACACAGAGGAGAGGGGTGAGGGGTCCATGGAGATGTACACAGAGGAGAGGGGTGAGAGGTCCATGTAGATGTACACAGAGGAGAGGGGTGAGGGGTCCATGGAGATGTACACAGAGGAGAGGGGTGAGGGGTCCATGGAGATGTACACAGAGGAGAGGGGTGAGGGGTCCATGGAGATATATACAGAGGAGAGGGGTGAGGGGTCCCGGGAGATGTACACAGAGGAGAGAGGTGAGAGGTCCATGGAGATGTACACAGAGGAGAGGGGTGAGGGGTCCATGGAGATGTACACAGAGGAGAGGGGTGAGGGGTCCATGGAGATGTACACAGAGGAGAGGGGTGAGGGGTCCATGTAGATGTACACAGAGGAGAGGGGTGAGGGGTCCATGGAGATGTACACAGAGGAGAGGGGTGACGGGTCCATGGAGATGTACACAGAGGAGAGGGGTGAGGGGTCCATGGAGATGTATACAGAGGAGAGGGGTGAGGGGTCCATGGAGATGTACACAGAGGAGAGGGGTGACGGGTCCATGGAGATGTACACAGAGGAGAGGGGTGAGGGGTCCATGGAGATGTACATATAGGAGAGAGGTGAGGGGTCCATGGAGATGTACACAGAGGAGAGGGGTGAGGGGTCCATGGAGATGTACACAGAGGAGAGGGGTGAGGGGTCCATGGAGATGTACACAGAGGAGAGGGGTGAGGGGTCCATGGAGATGTACACAGAGGAGAGAGGTGAGGGGTCCCGGGAGATGTACACAGAGGAGAGAGGTGAGAGGTCCATGGAGATGTACACAGAGGAGAGGGGTGAGGGGTCCATGGAGATGTACACAGAGGAGAGGGGTGAGGGGTCCATGGAGATGTACACAGAGGAGAGAGGTGAGGGGTCCCGGGAGATGTACACAGAGGAGAGAGGTGAGAGGTCCATGGAGATGTACACAGAGGAGAGGGGTGAGGGGTCCATGGAGATGTACACAGAGGAGAGGGGTGAGGGGTCCATGGAGATGTACACAGAGGAGAGGGGTGAGGGGTCCATGGAGATGTACACAGAGGAGAGAGGTGAGAGGTCCATGGAGATGTACACAGAGGAGAGGGGTGAGGGGTCCATGGAGATGTACACAGAGGAGAGGGGTGAGGGGTCCATGGAGATGTACACAGAGGAGAGGGGTGAGGGGTCCATGGAGATGTACACAGAGGAGAGGGGTGAGGGGTCCATGGAGATGTACACAGAGGAGAGGGGTGAGGGGTCCATGGAGATGTACACAGAGGAGAGGGGTGAGGGGTCCATGGAGATGTACACAGAGGAGAGGGGTGAGGGGTCCATGGAGATGTACACAGAGGAGAGGGGTGAGGGGTCCCGGGAGATGTACACAGAGGAGAGGGGTGAGAGGTCCATGGAGATGTACACAGAGGAGAGGGGTGAGGGGTCCATGGAGATGTACACAGAGGAGAGGGGTGAGGGGTCCCGGGAGATGTACACAGAGGAGAGGGGTGAGGGGCCCCCAGGATCCAGTAAGAAGGGGTTTCTGCTTCTCATTTATATAAATAATGAGGAAAGAGAAGACATCAATGCCGATATTCCCAACAGCCAATCATCTTTTGCCCTCTTCTACAATCCTGGCAGCTGCATTGTGATTGGTTGGTGCAGATTTGGTCTCCTGTGGTCCTCTCCGGCTTTGGTGGTCCGCGCTGCCCCTCCCCCTCCTCCCGTGTCCTCAGGTCCAGCCATGCACAGCACATCGGCCGCGCTTGTCCCAGATTCCGGCTCTATTTCTGGAAGCTGGCGGAGCCTTGGGGGTTTTCCGATGGTTCGTATCACGCGCCGTCCGCCCGGCCCTCTGACGTCCGCCACAAGCTGCTGATCCAGCAGGAATACCAAATCATTATTCACTGCCGCCTCCGAAACCACAAACATGTGAGAGGTCCTCACCCCTACCACAGATACCGAGAATTACAGGAGAAGAGAAGTAGTACTGTGCAGAGTCCATACATACAGAATAAGAACAGATACCGAGAATTACACCCGACATACAGGACAAGAGAAGTAGTACTGTGCAGAGTCCATACATACAGAATAAGAACAGATACCGAGAATTACACCCGACATACAGGACAAGAGAAGTGGTACTGTGCAGAGTCCATACATACAGAATAAGAACAGATACTGAGAATTACACCCGACATACAGGACAAGAGAAGTAGTACTGTGCAGAGGGTGTGGCTGCTTGTGGAGCAGCTGAAGTCTGTGTGGTGCTGAGCTCCTCTGATGTCTGGTACAAGCCCAGGGTTGGGCTCCCCTGGGCGGGGATCTCTCTCAGGAGAGTCCCAGGCTTTCCGGCCTACACAAGGACTGTCAGGTGAAGCTGTGGTTGGTGGTGAAGCCGGAGGACAGAGTTCTGGGAATGGGAAGCAATCTGCAGAGACTGTAAGTAGACATGGAAATGTTTGTATGAAAAGTACCGATAATACTGATAAGAGGAAGTCTGGAGATGTTATTCAGCAAAAGAGTTCTCAGTCCAGCCAGTCATTGCAGGCCCAGCAAGCCCAGCACAGTGCAGCTCAGTCTGTTCAGAGACCTGTTATTATCGCTCAGCACAGTCCAAACACTGGAAGTGCAACTCAAAGAACCCCTCAGAGTGGGGCTCATTCAGTCCAGGAATATACTAATACCGCCCAGTACAGTCCAAGTTCTGGAAGCGTGATCCAATCCAGCCAACCATTGCAAGCCCAGCACAGTGCAGCTCAGTCTGCTCAGAGACATGTTATTATCACTCAGCACAGTCCAGACTCTGGAAGTGCAACTCAATCCAGCCAGTCATTACAGTCAATGCAAACCCCTCAGAGTGGGGCTCATTCAGTCCAGGAACTTACTAATACCACCCAGTACAGTCCAAGTTCTGGAAGCGTGATCCAATCCAGCCAGCCATTGCAAGCCCAGCACAGTGCAGCTCAGTTTGCTCAGAGACCTGTTATTGCTCAGCACAATCCAAACACTGGAAGTGCAACTCAATCCAGCCAGTCATTACAGTCAATGCAAACCCCGCAGAGTGGGGCTCATTCAGTCCAGCAACTTACTAATACCACCCAGTACAGTCCAAGTTCTGGAAGCGTGATCCAATCCAGTCAGCCATTACAACCACAGCAAGCTCAGCAGAGTGCAGCTCATAGAGCTCAAAGTGGAGCAGAGACATCGGTTTCTCCCAGTACTCCTCGCAAATACACCAGAACTTCCTTAGAACAGAAAACCATTAAAGAGAACTTACAACAGTGTGTAATGGTGGGCAGCGGCCAGAGACGTTCATCGCGCTCTAAGTTGCAGCAGAATAAAGAGGAGGGTGGTAATAATTTTCCACAATCTGCCCCAGTGAAAGCATCTACACCCAGCAGAGACCCTCAGACCAGCACTGGTAATAGGAAGGTGGATCAGGATTTCAAGCGTCCTGCAGCCGCGAAGCAGAAAGTGTTAAAGTCTGAACCTGCGCTGCACCTGGCTGACAAGATTCCTTTCCTTGTAAAAAGAATGGAGTCCCTGAGAAAAGCCAAGACTAAGATCCAGAAGCAGATTGAATGTGTTTATAGACTTAAAGCTGCCAACCCCAAGAAGGAAATTTTATATGACAGCAAACTGAACTCCCTGGGCATTGAACTGGCCGGTGTGTCAAAGGACATTGATGCTGTTCTGGAAGAACTGGGACCAGTGGCGGAGGTGTACTACAATCATGATCGATTTGAGGCGGGATTGAGTGGAAGGATTGAGTCTTCTACAGAGTCAGACTCTGGGGATTCGGTCCAACGCACGCAGCCACCACATGTGTCTCCTGAAGGGAAGACTGTGCAGCCTCTGGAGGACAGTGAGGTTGGAGTAGATCCTCCTGCTGGACTTCCAGCTCTGGAGGGTGGTGGGAACTTCAGTATAACCCAGCAGACATTCACAGTACAGGAGACTCAGAGGAGTGACATGGTGGACTCCCAGCACATGGATTGTGAGAACAGTGCTGCTGCCACTAGTACTCCTGGTGGAAGCCATGCTGGGGGGACTGGTGTTCATGGGGGGAGCCATGCTGGGGTGACTGGTGTTCATGTGGGGAGCCATGCTGGGGTGACTGGTGTTCATAGTGGGAGTAACACTGGGGTAACTAGTAATGATGCTGCTAGTAATGATGATATGAGGTGCAGTGATGATGTCACTAATATTGATGTGGTGAATAATTCTGATGTTATCAATGCTGGTATATCTGAATGGGGTCATCAGCAGTCTGAGGGCTCTGAGAATGTAGCGATGGAGGAGTCAGTTCAGAATAACTCTCAGGATTTCCCCCCTTTGGTGGATCCACCACCTGCTCCGCAAGGGAATGCTGGTCCATCTGGTCATGTCCCTCCTCGGAATGCCTGGAGCCGTGGGGCCCCTTCTTTTTCCACCAGTAACAGTTATACTGGTCAGGCCTTTAAGAGAAGGAATGTGGTCAGATTGAAGCATAGGGGTTCCAGAGAGGAGCTCCCTGATAGGAGGTTTGTAGTAAGGGAGTTGCTGTGTCATCAGATGGGGTTTGCTCCTGCAGACATACTGGCAGTCATCAATCTCCCTGACAGACAAGGTTATGATGTCAGCTTTAAGCTCATGTCTGACTTAGACCGGTTCTGGGCCAGTTTCAGTGGTTTGCGAGACAAAGAGGGTTGGAGGAATTTCATCTTTATTCCCATCTCCAAACCTGGCACAGCAAATGTTACCATCATGTTCTGGAATGAGTCTGTGCCCCCCCAGGATGTTGTCATCTGGCTCAGAAGACATTGTGAAATGGTTTCTGAGTTGACAAAAACTAAAGACAGTGATGGGATCTGGACGGGTGGTTGGAGGGTTCTTGTTAAGTTGAGGCAAAGTA